>NC_048228.1:3831926-3856950 GCF_002007445.2 Ailuropoda melanoleuca
CGTGTGTAGACAGGTGGTCTAACGCAGGGTGTGGCAACCACAGCCTACAGGCCGATCCAGCCGGGAGCTACGGATAGCTTTCACATTTTTAAAGAATTGTTAAAAAAAGAAGATTCCAGAGAGAACATATGTAACCCAGAAAGTCTAAAATATTTACTATCTGGCCCTTAACAGAATCAGTTTGCCAACCTCTGGTCTAATGGAACAAAATATAAAATCCAGACATACACCCAAGTAATAAAGAGTGTGGTATATGAGAAGGGCAGCTCTCAAGTCACTGATGAAAAAGACAGACTTTCTAATAAACGGCTGGGTCAGGGGGAGAGACATTTGAAGAAAGATGAAACTGGATCCCTATCTCCTATCACACAACAGGATAAACTACAAATAGACCAGAAGTCTCATGTGAAAAATGAAACCTATAGCCCCCGGAGAAGCCACGTGTGAATCTCTTTATGAGCCGGGGAGGAGAACACCTTCGCATCCATGACTCAGGAATTTAGAAGCAATAAAAGTGAAGACCACCATATTACAGGACACAACGACAAAACTTCACGGGGCGCCCGGCTGGCTCGGTCAGTGGAGCGTGCGACTCTTGGTCTCAGGGTTGTGGGTTCGAGACCCACGCTGGATGGAGAGATTACTTAAAAATAAAACCTTAAAAAATTAAAAAATAAAGTAAAATAAAATAAAACTTTACATAGCAAAATCCACCAAAAGCAAAGTAAAAATGACAAAGCAGGAGAACCTAGCTGCAATTTATATCACAGGCAACAGCTAATCTCCCTAATAAACAGAGTTCCCAAAACAAGAGAACAGAACAGACAAAAAATTGGATAGAAAAATAGAAAAAGACATGAATAGAAGTTTGTGGATGAAGGCAAACATCAAAGACGCTCCACTTCACTCAGCATAAGACAAACGCAAACTCAGACTTCACTAAGAGCCACGTCACCTCGATCAGTTGTACAAATCCCAAAGTTGAGCAACCCATTTGCCGGCAAGGCGCTGAGGAAAGAGGCCGCCCCGTGCGCTGCGGCGGACCAGAGACAGGCCACAGGCTGACTCAGGGGCGGGACTGCCGACTGCTAGCGACGCCCCCTGAACACAGGGCCACGCTCAGAAAACGCGTGAACACGAGGTTACGAGCTGCTGCCGTATCTGAAACAGTGAAGCCGGGAAGCAGCCGAGCGGCCGTCGGTGGGAGCTCACGCCCAGTGTGGTACGACGTAGCCTCACAGAGCGCGCGGGGATCTCCGCACAGGTCAAGCTCAGGCACAAGGGTAACGGGTAAAAGCCACGTGAAAAAAGAGTGTACTTGGTATGCTACCTGTTGAGTAAGCAAACAAGGAGAAATAAAAATCCATGTGCGTACGTTCTGAAACAAACAGAAACATGAGAAGGAGAAGCCAGAGGCTAAAGAAGCCTGGTTACCTCTTGGAGGCCGCACGGGGGCAGAGAGTCTAGGGGCACAAGGGTTTTAGATTTTAAGCCATGTAAACATTCCAACAAATTAAATCAGAAGGGAAAGAAAACCAACCTAAAATTGAGAACAAATTGAAACAACTGAATCTGATTATCCAACTGGTAACGGGTCCACAGAGGAAAGAGTGATCTCCAGGGACCCTGGAAAGCTGAACCACCTCTACGTCCCCAGCAGCACGTGGCTCCGGACGGAGAACGCCAGAAATCTGAACCCTCCTCACTCAGCATGGGCACCCTTAGTACTAACATCAGCCATGTTAAAGTATATTATAGAAATTGTAAGGAAAAGTAAGTAAATACATTGTCAGGAAGCATAATTTCCAATATAAGAAAAAAAAAGATACAAATCAATTACTTTAAGGAAAAGACTCTAAATGTGAATTAGAAATATCAATGTGAACTCATGTTTGAATCTACATTCTCCAGCTCTGCAGTGAAAGGCCTGGAACCACGCCACCCATAACCAAAAGCACCCCAGCCCTCGGTCCCTAGAAGCACAGCCCACGCAGAAGCCGCTGGTCCAGGTCGGAGGCAGAGAAAGTCCGCGTTGAGCTGGGACGCTGGGCCTTTCAGAGAGCGAGGCCATGCCCAGCCTCCCAGGCTAACCTGAAGGGCTACCACTGGCCAAAGGGAGGGAAAGGAGTAGTAATGAATGTATCACAATGAATAAATATCAAAGTGATATTCAAAAGGCAAAACGAAAAAACAAAACAAAAAACTAGACAGATAAAATCTCAGTTGTTATTACTGGAGTAACTGTTACAACTTCTTACTCTGAAACCTGGGAACTGAAGGGAGAGTATCAAACATTTGCTCTGCTTTGGAGAAGGTATATGTATTTCAGTCTTGGTTGATAAGAGAAAGCTCTTTTTTTTTTTTTTTTTATAAAAGAGTGTCCATTAACAAAAGGAAACCAAATGACAAAATCAGAAAAATCACCGTTTACAAAATTCCAGTTTAAGACCTGACCCAGGCAAAGCGCCGTCAACGATGTTAGAAGAGTGGGTGAAAGGCTGTTGGGGTGGATATTCACACGGAGCCAACGATTGGCTTGAGAACTCTGTGCCAAGCGCAGCGAGGAGGTGCCTCCCTTCCCCTGGAGGGACGTGGGGCAGATCAAACCAGCACCGTAAGGACGAGACACCCGACCTCCACACTGTTGACGGACGCCACATGGAGCACATGAAGTGTCCGTGCCAAATCCAGACCCAGAGGGAGCGTTAGCCCTAAGCGCCCATGCATGAGACCTTCCGGAGGGGCCAGGGTCAACGGTCAGATGCACACAGAACAACACTCCACACGACAGCTCACGTGGTCCCTTCCGACAGCCACTGTCACTGCAAAGAGAATGCAGGAGACTATTCCAGATGAAAGGAGATCGGGGACGTAACTCCCAGTACAACCCAGGACCCGGACTGAATGTCAGAGTGAGAAAGTAGCTATAAGGAATGTACGCGGGAAGACTGGGAATGGGACTGTGAGATCCCTGTCCTCTTCAGTGTGATGGGGGCTGCTTTTCAGTAAAGCCTGTTGGGTGTTTAGAGGTAAAGTGTCACCCTGCCTGCTACTGACTTCTAAACGATGGAGGGAAAAAGATAAACAGTTAATGCATTTCAAACTGCATGGACACAATCTCTGTAGGTGTGGACATGGGACTGGAGGTGGAGAACCCACAGGACACAGGAGACCCACCAAGGAAGAGGCAGGCAAGGCAGCACCAGACGGGCCCAGAGCAGGCTTGTGAACCCTGGGCCGCGAGTTCTCCAGACCAGGGGGGCTCTCGGCTGACCCAGAGCTCAAGGACTCCAACTCCCATGCTAAGGAAGGTCCTGTTGGCCAAAACACCAGGAGGAATGTGTTAGAAAAACCTACCTCCAGGCCAGAAAGCAAAGGAAATGAAAGGAAGGAAGGCACCGTGTGTGGTGGAGGACGGGACCACCACCCACAGCTGAACCCTCCTGAAAGGAGCAGGGACAGTGGTCAGTGAGGACCCTCCAGACACACACCCTGCCTGGAGCAAGGGGGGCCACAAGAAACAACTCTACTCACAACCTGGAACACCGAGAAAATGAGGAGCCGGGCAGAGGCAACCACCAGGCCCAGGGCCTTGGGTTCCAGAAGCTTCTGTTCAGGAGGCTGCCGTGTCTCCTGCTGGACCAGGACTACTCTGGTGGATGTGTACGGAGGGACACTGCTTGGCAAACTGACTAAAGATGAACACGTGTGACCCTAGAGCAATTCCACTCCTGGGCACACACCCAGCGTCCGCGCGGGCACAGGAGCACCAAGAGAGTGTGCTCGCCCCAGCGTTGTTCTAAAGCAACAGAAGCTGGGAACAATCCAAATGTCTACAGACGACAGAAAGGGTAAGTGTGTGCGATACTCAGACTGGGATTTCTATACAGCCAGGATAAAGGACAGGCTACTGCCCCACACAGCCACCTGCATGGACCCCACAGACGACGTCGAGCAGAAGGGAGACTCGGAAGGGCACACACACAATGTCCTGTTTCGGTTCAAACCTGCAGGTGCACTGCTCTAGGGTGACAGAGTACCAAAGAGCGGTCACCAGGGGGAGGCCACTGATGGCGGGGGCAGGGAGGGCGGGGGGAGGCCCGCATTCCATCTGCAGCCCGCAGTCACGCAGACGTGCTCACTTTGTAAACGTACAGCTCTTATAAAACCTAACTCAAAACGGACCCCAGACCTAAAGTATAGCACAAAAATCCAGGTGACCTTGGGTGTGGCGACGGGTTTTTCCCTCTGACACCAAAGACACAGGTGATCCATGACAGAAATAATTGATAAACTGGACTCCATTAAAATTAAAAACCTCTGCCCTCCGAAAGATACTGGTAAGACCATGAAAGAGACGAGCCACAGGCTGGGAGAAAACATTCGCAAAGCACACATCCGATAATGGTCTGGGAGGCAAAACATAGAAAGAACTCTTAAAACACGACAACAAGAAAACCCAATCTACAAATAGGCAAAAGATGAACAGACACCTGCCCAGAGAAGACGCACATGGGCCAAGCGAGCACATGGGGGGGGCTGCACATCACATGTCCTCAGGGAAACGCAAGTCGTAAAAACAACAGTGCGATCCCAGCACATACCTACGAGAACAGCCGAAATCCCCCACACCGACAGCGCCAAGCCCTGGGAGGACGTGGGGCCGCAGGGGCGCTCAGTCCCTGCTGGCGGGAAGGCGGCACGGTGCAGCCGCTCAGGAGGACGGCTGGGCGGTTTCCTACACAACCAAACACGCTCCTACCACACGACGCAGCAGCCATGCTTCTAGGTACCACTCAAATGAGTCGAAAATTGAGGTCTACACAAAATCCCGAACAAAATATCTGCAACAGCTTTATCGTAATTGCCCAGCACTGGAAGCAAGTAGGTGAATGGACGTCCCTTTAGACAGTGGAGTATCACCGGCACAAAAACAAATGCGCTACCAAGCCACAGAGAGACACGGAGGAGCCTTAGTGAAAGGAGCCCGTCTGGACAAGCTACATACGACATGACTCCAAGTGTATAATACCCTGAAAAAGGTAAAGCCACGGAGACAGGAGAAAGGTCAGTGGGGGGGAGGGTGGGGTGGCGCACAGGGCACATTGGGGCAGTGAAATTATTCTCTGCAATACTGTACGGGGATACGTTTGCTCTGCTTTTGTCAAAATCCACAGATTGTCCAACACGAGAGAGAGCCTTGTTGTGAACTCTGAGCTTTAGTTAACCACAAAGCATCAACACTGGCCCATCAACTGTAACAAACGCCCACAGGAGGCCAGAGGTTGCTAACAGGGGCGCTTCTGGGGGCAAGGGATGCTTGGGAACTCTGCACTACCAGCTCAATTTCTCCATAAACCTAAAACTGCTCTAAAAAGCACAATCCTTTAATTCTTAAAAACTCATGGAACTGAACACTGTGTTGCATGCATGTTATATTTCAACAACAAAAGAAAATACATCCTAAGCGTGGCTCTAGTGAGGCTAGGCACTGAGCCTCACCTGGGACACCGGAGCAGGAGCTGCTGGAGGAGCCCAGC
Organism: Ailuropoda melanoleuca; assembly: GCF_002007445.2. NCBI lineage: Eukaryota > Metazoa > Chordata > Mammalia > Carnivora > Ursidae > Ailuropoda > Ailuropoda melanoleuca. Next base: position 3,837,467 of record NC_048228.1, read on the forward strand.
CCTGTCCAGGCAGGGGGCACCTTTGGCTGAGTCTCAGGGGGGTAAGACACTGAAAAGAATTTGTTTGAGATTTTAACTTAAGAATTTGGACTTTGAATTTAAGTTCATAATGACAAAATTTGATCTTGGAGTTTGATTTCTTTGGACTTCAACATGCAAGGAGATTTAATTTTTGGACTAATTTTCCTCTGGGAAATTCATAATAGAAAGGGGTTTATATTCAAATCAGGAACATCTCTCTGTGGTTGGCCTTTTGAATTGCCTGAACCCTATCCATTTAACCTCACCGCAGCACCTCTGGTGAGCTGCCCGGATAGAGCGGCTGGATGGGGCTGGGAACAGGAAACGGAAGGAGACACTTTCTCAGCAACAGGTGCAGGGAGCTGTGAAATCAATGCACTATTCCAGGCCATTTCAGAGCCTTCTGGGGGCNCTCACTTTGTAAACGTACAGCTCTTATAAAACCTAACTCAAAACGGACCCCAGACCTAAAGTATAGCACAAAAATCCAGGTGACCTTGGGTGTGGCGACGGGTTTTTCCCTCTGACACCAAAGACACAGGTGATCCATGACAGAAATAATTGATAAACTGGACTCCATTAAAATTAAAAACCTCTGCCCTCCGAAAGATACTGGTAAGACCATGAAAGAGACGAGCCACAGGCTGGGAGAAAACATTCGCAAAGCACACATCCGATAATGGTCTGGGAGGCAAAACATAGAAAGAACTCTTAAAACACGNCTGAAAAGAATTTGTTTGAGATTTTAACTTAAGAATTTGGACTTTGAATTTAAGTTCATAATGACAAAATTTGATCTTGGAGTTTGATTTCTTTGGACTTCAACATGCAAGGAGATTTAATTTTTGGACTAATTTTCCTCTGGGAAATTCATAATAGAAAGGGGTTTATATTCAAATCAGGAACATCTCTCTGTGGTTGGCCTTTTGAATTGCCTGAACCCTATCCATTTAACCTCACCGCAGCACCTCTGGTGAGCTGCCCGGATAGAGCGGCTGGATGGGGCTGGGAACAGGAAACGGAAGGAGACACTTTCTCAGCAACAGGTGCAGGGAGCTGTGAAATCAATGCACTATTCCAGGCCATTTCAGAGCCTTCTGGGGGCATGGGCTAAACTGTCCACCAATGGTCCCAGGACCATCGGCAAAGGGAAGGCAGTTGGATTGGGACAAGTGGTCCCAGGATGGTCGGGAAATCCAGGCAGTGGAGAGAACAAAACCTGGGACTGTTTCAGGACAGTGTCGCTGGCCACGCTTCCATACAGGGGGCCTCCTGCACTCACCCTCTGCCCCACGCGTGCTCCTCCCCAGGCCAAGAGCAACTCATCAGCTGCAGAATTTGGGAGACAGAACAGGGCCTAAGCTGTGCCCTCACCCCCTCTCTCTTCTTTACAGATTTGTCTGCAGGAAGCGAGGATGCTGGGGTCCTCAGGCAAGCAGGGGACCAGGGCTCCACCCCAGGGTCTGCAGCCCAGCAGTCCTACCTCTGCCGGCAATAAAGCCCATCCAATGGGGTGAGCGCCAGCAAGCTCGGCCAGCTCTCTCCCTATTGTTTGTTTTCTAAACATTTATGTTTATTTTAAAATATCTTTCCTTCCGGTGCCTGGGTGGTTCAGATGGTTGAGCATCTGCCTTCAGCTCAGGTCATGATCTCCGGGTCCTGGGATGGAGTCTCCTCTCCTCCTGTCCTCCTTTTGGCTCCCTGCTCAGTGGGGAGACTGCTGCTCCCTCTGCCCCTCCCCCTCCCCACTCATGTTCTTTCTCTCTCTCTCTCAAATGAATAAAAATCTTTTAAAATATTCAAAAAAATAAAATTTCTTTCTTTCTACTTTCATTGGATTTGATCCGGGCTTTTCCCCCAAACTTCTTGAGATCAGCATTTTAAAAAATACCTTCTTCTTTCCCAATACAAGCGCTTAAAGCTGTAAATTTCCCTATAAATACCATTTTACCTGCATCTCATTTGTTTTACAATGTTTGCAACATGATTTTGTGATTCAGTTTTAAATAGCCATTTCTATTTTGATTTTTTCATTGACCTACAGAATAATTAAAAGCATGTTTTAAAATTAAAAAACAAAAAAGCCAGCAGTTTGGAGGCTTTGAGGGGAGAGACTGGTCAATTTCTGACCTGTGGTGTTGCCGTCGGATTGGATACTGGGTCTCCTGGAACATGGTGATGCCTGCACGGTGGCCCAAAACGTGTGCAACATATACAAACGGTCAGTTCCAGTAAGTCTCAAGTATGCTTGGAAAGGACGCACATCCTCTAAACCGGTTCTATATGTTTTATAAGATCATCTTTTTAAATTGCATTTTGTAATATTCTTGATTATTTTCTGCTTGATGTGTCAATTCATTGAGCGAGGGATGTCAGACCTCCCACGACCGTAGGTTTGTCAATTTCCCCTTCTAAAGTCTGTCAATGTTTCTTTTGTATTTTGAGGCTGCTTGTTGGAAGTTCACGGTTCAGAATTATTTATTTTCCTAGTGATTATTCTCTTGATTACATTTAATAGGCTTCTTTATCCCCAGCACCACATTTGCCTTTTGTCTCTTTTGTCTGATGCTAATGTCACTAAACTACTTTCACATCATTAGCATTTTCATAGGGCATTCCCACCTGTTCTCTCTACTGAAGAGGCGGCAAGGGCTCCCAGCTCTGTCCCTTACAAACCCGGAGACTGGCCACAGAGAGGTTAACTGATCACTGATAAAAAAAACAACATATTTGATATGTTTTTATCCACTGCAGTGTGAATCCACTAGTTTATAATAATACCAGAAACAAAAGCCATTGGCCCCACTCTCAAAGGATGCTAAGGAACTGGCTCATTATTCTGAAAATTCGTAAATAAAAGGGAAGAACTGGGCATTATTCTGCCTTTCCTGCATGAACTGCACCCCAAGGTAACCCAATAACTGGTGAGGGCAAGTTTCTCTTTATGGAAGGATTCCAGTTCCAGAAGGAGAACGTCACCACTGTTCAACCTTGAGCAAAATAATCAGCCTGTGGGCAACAGTCCTGACGCCACTGACGTGGCACAGAAAGGAGGGACGGGTCACTGCACAGCTGCAGGAGGTGGTGAGAACAGCCCCAGCCCCAGAGAGTTCCTGCCTCTGACAAACACGCCTCTGACCACGCAGAGAGATCTGACTCCCAATGTCCAGGAGATACAGGGGACAGAGGGGGACCCTTCAAATGTCACCACTGGGAAGCAAAACCCAAGTGCAGACTGTGGGAAGCCCTACAGGACAAGCAGGAGCAGTGTGGCTCCTTCAACCAACAGCACGAAACCGAGCCTGGGGGCGGCAGGGGCACCCGCGGGCAGACACACACCCTCCTGAGAGCTTGAGCTCAACAAACTGTTACAAACGGTATCCTCCTCAAAACAACAAAAACCCTTCTTCCATCCTCAAAAAAAATTTTTTATGAAGTTATTGGGAAAATTTTAACATAGGCTAAATATTTAATGACATTTAAGGGATTATTAATTTTAAGTGGGATAATACTGGGTTTAGGTTTTTCAAACAGGACTCCTTATTTTTTAGATATATAAGGAAATATTCACAGATGAAATTATACCATGTCTGGAATCTGCTTCCCAGTGACGTGGGGTCTGGGTGGGGACGCAGTTGACAGCTGCTGGCTGGAGCTCACTGGCGGGAGCGTTGCTTCCTTATACCGTTCTTTCAAATTCTGTACGTGCTTGAAAATTTTCACCGTACAATATTTTGCAAATAATAAAATTTACAAACAAGGCTCAGTGCTGGATTTCTCACGTCTGCAGATGCACGAGCACTTACCAGCATCAGAGGAGCCATCTCTGTCAGTGAGAACCAGGAGATGTGACAGGGAACCAGAGTGCGTCCTGCCCGTCTCGTCCAGCCCAACCAGCTGCAGGCGTGGCGTTGTCACGGGTGGAAAGCGGTAGAACTGGAAGGTGAAATACACGGTCTTTGGCCACGGCGCTCCCTGGCAGTCCTGGGACATTCTGAATCCAATAAGAGCCCCCAATTAATCAAGTATCCACAGCAGAGAACCTGGGCTTCCGAGAGTGCAGCGCCACAGGCCGGACACTGCCTGGTCCGCCCATGTGAGCAGTTCTACTGGGATCTCGGGGAGCCCGCCAGACAGCAACCCACTGAGCCCCAGCTGGAGAAAGCTGCTCTCAGAGCTGCACGAATACCCAGAATTGGCCAACACAACACTGTCTACATTCAATTACAGAAGATCGAGCAAAGCCGGTTTTACAGCATTTAGAGACAGCTGTGTGAGGGTCCCAACCAAATGAAAACAAAAACAGACTCATCCCCTCATCTGGCAAGACCTCAGCATAGAGAGTTCTGCCAGCTCAGAGCCACATGGGGGTGTTTCTTCAATGCAAGGAGAGCAAAAGCCGGGCAGAGACAGACAGAGCGTTTCCAGGCACACCTGCTGAAGGCGAGGAACTGCAGCACGATCTCGTTGCTTTGTAGATAATCCGATGCTTCCTTCTGAGGGTTGAATTTCACGGGATCTGTAGGGTTTACAGCCTCGGCTGGTTGTTTATTGGCATCCAGAATCTCGGGAAAGCCGGAAGCCTGCAGGAGCACCATTGAGGCTCGTGAGAGCTTACTTCCAGAGCTGAAACACAAAGACCACGGAGGCTAGCCTCAGGAAAGGGCCGGCAGAGAGGCAGGACCTCTGGACCCCCTCTCTGGGGGAAGCCTGTTGTTGAGGGTCCGTCTTCACAGCACAGCATGTGCCGGGCCCTCAGGCCGCCCCTCACCTCCTGGCCTGGGCTTCCACGACAATCGGGGTGTGCACCGGCGTGAAAGGCAGCTCCCGCAGCTGTTCGGCAACAGAGGCTCCCAGGACCAAGGATGTCTGGCTCAGCTGGGCCTCCAGGTGAGAGATTCTGCCCTCCAAGGGGAGCCCCTGCTGAGCAAAATGCAGCCCCAGGTGAGGCCAACAAGGATCCCAGCCTGTGACCACCAAGGAGGCTGGATGAGGGGTATTCATCAGTGAACCGTCCCTGTCGGACTGCCAGCTTCAGCAAAGGAAAATATGGGATGCCCAGGTGCCTTTTACACTTGAGGCAAACAATGAATAATTTGGGCATAATGTAAGTATGTCCCATGAAATATCTGGGACTTACACTAAAAAGTCACTGCTTTTCTGAAATTCTAATTTATCTGGGCATCTCGTATTTTAAGTGAGTCAAAAAGCAATGAGAATTGCACAAGAATTCAATCAATTTTATAAACAGGTACCATGGGAGAGATCTGCTGTCTGAGAAGGTCAATTAACATAAAAACCACGTTGACGGCCCAGAAACTGAACCCTCCTTCAACACCGCAAGACAGACTGGCGTGGCCCTGGCTGGCCTGTGCAGACACTTCTCTGATCCTCGCGTCCCCTGAAGAATCTAGTCATTGCCCTGTATTCCACCTTCCACGTCCCTTCAGAGCAGAAGACGTGTCTAAACGAGGAGGCTGTCTGGGAATCAGAAGGCTCTCTTTCACGCCGACTTTCCTAGCTTTCTGTTTCAGCTCAAAAGGGACACCACAGAACCAGAGACGACAACAACACGTCTCAGCTGCCAAAAGTAAGAGACGCAGGCTCTTCATAAATGAGCCCCAGACATATTCTAGAATCAGGCATCTCACAGTACTATGTTCTCAAATAATTTAATGGCACCATTTTTCCTTAATAGACTTCCAGTACAAGACGAAGATACGGTTTGCAGGTGAGCCAGCCAGCTTTTGAAACCAAACCTGACGTGACCTCCCCAAGGTCCACGGAAACAGGCCTGTTTTGCCCACTGGATACACCAGAATCCAGGATGGTGGGGTTCACTGCTTCTCCTTCAGCGGCTAACAGCAAGGAGAGTGTCCCAGAACACTGGAGGCTGGGATTGGCCTCATTTATATCTCTGGTAAAACTTTCCTTCCCCTTTCATGTCCAGAGATCTGAGGGTAGTCTAACTTTGTCTTGTCAGGTGCAGCAAAAGCCTAATTAACCTCATGGCAGGAAGAGCCCCCACACCAAACGCTCCTTGGTCGACAGGACAGAATGGTGGCGTTTACCTGAAGCATGGAAGTACGCCGTGCCCCCCCCACCCCGTCCCTACGTCCATGTCACAGAGAACCCACGAAGGTCTCGCCACCTCACCAAGGACCAGCGCAGATCACAAAAGTCAGAGACTTCAGTGGAAGCCAGGAGTTTGGAGCCCCTCCCTGGAAGGAGGAAGGATGGGCATACTTACCTCCTGGGCCAGCGGGGGCTCAGAGCTGTCGGGTTGCCGTGAAGAGGGTGTGGCCGAGCGGCACCGAGTGGGGGACTGTGGGGAAGCCGCCAGCTGGGAAAGCGACAACTAAAGGGGAGGAACCATGCATGAGACATGAAAGGCAGCCCGGCATGTCACAGAGCCCCCCACTCAGGCTGGCACAAACCCAGGAGACACAGCATGACCAGAAGGCAGTGGGGTCTGCAACCACCTGCTTGGCTGCCGCTCCAGAACCCAGAGCTGTTCCTAAGTTCCTTTACTGTAGTTACTGAGAGGCAAGACTGTGATCCTTCCTTCATGGTAACGTCAGCATAAAAATAGTATTAACAAGGAACAGCCGGTGGAGAAGAGGAAGGGCCCGGGGAAGCCAGGTTCTCCACCACCTGTGGGCTACAAGGGTAGTTGGTCTTTGAACCTCCCTTCAGCCAGGGACTGAACACCTGAAAGGCCCCTTCCAGGTCTAACCACCTATGTGCCCAGAACACAGTCCCCGCACTAAGGCAGGGACTGGAATGGCAGCCAACGTGGGCTCTACAAACAGCGGCCAGGATGGAATCACTGTGCCACTGTTATTGTGTGACTGAGGGCAAGTCACTGAGTCCTTTCTTTACCTCGGTCTCCTCATCTGCAAAGTGGGGGTGGAAACAGTAACTAAAACACATGACTGTCATGGGAATTAAATGAGAAGTCTGGGAAAGGGCTTGGCCCAGAACCTAGCGAGTGGTAACCCTTCCATAAATGCCGCAGATATCTGGAAAACAAATGTAGCTGTGAAGGGGCCCACGCTCCACAGAAGGCCCGCCTCTCAAAGCCTGGACTCGATCTATAACACACGCCAGCAGCTGGCCCAACACGGTGCCGGTACAGAGGGACTCAACACGTGTGGCCGGGGCGGGAGGGCCTTTAGCCCCAGCAGCATCTTCAGGGGGCAGAGAAGAACCGTAGGGGTCTGGTCAGCTCCCCTCAGACCCCACACACTGTCTTGAGCCTTTCCTGCCTCTGGAAGCGGGCAGCACTGCTCTGTGGTCCCTGAACACTGAGGGTGACGTGCTCACTGCTGGAAGGAAAACGCTGGAACAGGCCAGCAGGGAACCCTGGGAGGCTGTCTCCAAACACGTGTCTTCAGGCAAATACAACGTTCACTCCTGAGCCAGTTTCCAAGCTGTGTGGTGCACATTAAAGCCGCTTCCTTGGGACAGCCTTTGATACTGAATTATCTGACTTTTCTAGAAAGTCCTTTTCCAGGGTGATGCTGGCTGACAAAGGCATCAGGAAGACAGAAGGGGTGGCCTCGCTGGCCAGCTAACAGCCCCGCAAGCCAGCGCCTCTCTGCCTATGCAGGAGACCCTCGCACCCAGAACCGTCTGCTGTCTGACAGGTGGTGGTCAACATGCCCGGCCTCTGTTGGCTGTGGCCCATCTCCGCCACACCAGCTGCTCAGCCTACAGGCCTGGCTGTGGCCTCCCTGCCCAGGGCACTGGTGACTGCCAGGCACCCTCTCCGAGCAGAGGCAGTTAGGAAAGGAGGGGATGAAGACCACACTGTGGTGTCTCAGAGGAAAAACAAAGGCTGTTCAGCCCTGAAAGAGTCTCAGCTATCAGACGTAACTTCCGGGGAGAACACCTCATGTTTAAAAAGTATTGATTGTGCTTTTGACGGCACCTGGAAGATCATCGATCACCACTGGCAGCCGCCGGCCGCAGGGCCAGGCAGGATGCGGACAGGACGCAGCACCACGAACCCCGCAGCCAGCACACCCCCATCCCCAGCCCCGGCAAAGCAAACAGGACTCCCCTGTTCTTAAAGAAGCAGAGAAACGTCCTGCCCCCGGGGCCTTTAAATAACGGATTGCGGAATTCTGAAACAGGCCTCTCGGGCCTGGACTTACCCCCGGTCCCACAGGCGAGTCCTGGAGGGCAGCGAGCCCCTGTGGCGCAGGTGCTGGCGGGCCTGAGGGAAGCAGATGGAGGTGGGGAGGGGTGCCCATGAGCCTCGGGGGGCCCAACTCAGTCAGGACCTGACCCCTCTGCCCCCGGCCAGAGACCAGTGCCACCACTGGTGCTGTGCAGCAGGAACTGGGCAGTCCAATCACTGAGCAGTGTAGAGAAGACTCTGGGCATGCACAAGAGCACGGGCCGCTCCCCCAGGTCACAGCCTGGGAGACTGGAGCCTGAGCCTGTCTGCTGTCACTCCAGCTCCCCCACCTCCCCCTCAACCTACCTGGCCTCAGGCTTTCTGATCGTGTGGTCTCACCAAGGGTGGGCTTCATGACCCGCGAAAGTCCTCACATGCCCACCTTGCACCTTTGCACCTTTCCACCTTCCCATCTGCTCATACTCCCCTGACTTGGAAGAGCTGGGGTCCTGTGTGGGCTGGCCTGGCACTTCCCGAGCCTGGGGAGGACTTGCTGTCTTGTTAAGTAAGGAATTTATAAGCAGGTGCACGTGGCCACACCCTGCTTTTCCGGTCTCCCAGGCGCGCGGGTGCCCGCTCCGCACAGCCTGACCTGAGTCCTGCTCACTATAGGTGTGGGCATGGTGGGACCAGGAGGCGTGGAGGCCAGTCCTTCCTGTGGCCCCCCAGAGCAAGGGGCCACATGTGTCCTTTGACCTCGGTGACGCCAAGGCTGGCTCCTGCAGGCTCTGAGGTCTCTTCCCCCAGCCAAGTCCCAAGGGCACCCCCCCTCAGTGGCCCACTGGCCCACCCACCCCCTCCTCACAGACCAAGTCGGGGCGCTTCCCAGGGTCTTAGGAACACTCTAGTCCGAGAGCCTTCGGCTCCCGAAATGAGCTCAGGCAAATCGTGGTGCAAGCTGTGCCTCCCGGGAAAGGCGCTGTTGCGCCAGAAGCCAAGTAGAGACCGGGGTTCCGCCAGCCACGCACCTCTCCCCCAGCCAGAGTCCTCCTTGCCCCAGCCTGAAACAGGGGCTCTGGAAAGCCCCACAGGTGACTCTGGTAACAGGATAACACTGCAGGAAGCGGCTCCATCAGCCTCTGCTACGAGACACCTGGCCCTCGGGAGTCAACCTTGGGTCAGTGAGACCTGAACCTGCCCCCGAAGCTTCTCCCACCGGCCCTTCTGCCCCACTTCTCAAAGCTGGGTGCTATGTGGTATGGTTGTTAACGTAATTCTTTACATCACGACTCATGCAGTCTTCTCTTCCTAGAGAATAAATTGGTACAAGGAAGGCTCTGGCAGCAGATGAAAAAGATGCGTGCGAGTGACCCCAGGGCCGGCCAGGGGCGCCTAAATCCACACACCCCCGGGCGGCGGAGCCTGAGCGAAAGCACACCACAACACATCCAGGTGCCACGGCTTTTTGTTCTCATGCTCTGTGTAGCGATCACTGGCTAGGTTGCTTCTCAAAATAAACGCCCTACTAGCCGCACCCACAGAACACTGGGTCCTCCAGAGCGCATCCACTCTGATTCCTCCAACAGGCTCCCCGAAGCCCAACGGCGGCCCTGGACTGGGACACCTGACACCCGCCACAGAGCACGGCCGGGCCGGGAGCCATGGGGCAGCACGCAGGGGTGCTAAGGACGTGAGGAACAGCACTGCAGCGCGTGCAAGAGCGCGTGCAAGCACGTCTGGGGCAGCGGCACATCAGCACAAGCCGCGTGCGCCCGGAAACAGAAGCCTGTGGGGAAAAGCCAGCAGGTCCATGCGTGCGGCAGGAACCCCCAGGTCGTGGGGGCATCCTGACATGGAAAGGCTGCCAAAAGAAGTTACAGAGCGGGAAAGGCAAGTTACCAGACAGCCTGCCTGTCTGCTCACCCACGGTAAAGGGGAAAAGAGTTAAAAAAGGAAGAGTGCCATGGGGCAGGAGTGTAGGTAAATTCACCGAAGTTCACAGAGAGGGTGCAAGGGTAAGGGGCTATCACTTCACCCTTTATGCACCGAGTAAGCATGTATATTCGTGCATCGCTTGTGGAATTAAAAAGAACTTAAATTTTAATGTAATGATCATTACCGGTCAGCTTGGCAGTGCAGACTGAGACACCATAAGCAGCCGCTGGCCCCAGAGCCTCTGCCCACATGTGCCCCTTGCTGGGGAGCCACAGGGCTCTGGTTTCCAGAAGAACATGGAAACTCAGAGAGGACCGACCGCTTTGGCACACACTCTGGGCAGCCCACGGGCCACGGAGCCCAGGAAGCCACGTCGTGAGACAGCACTGAGAACAATGGGAAGGGACTACATCGGTGGTTCCCCTGCCACCAGGGCTAAGTGCCGTGCGGACAGGGTCCCCACAGACTGCGTGAGGCCAAGGAGACGCTCACAGCTCCTGCTGCAGCACATCTGCCACCTGTCTGAAGATTAATTCTCCCCGAAACTCTGTTACTCCCCAGTCAGCCTCGACTCACTGAAAATCACAGTCCGCAAAAGCTCCCCTCTGTCAGCTCAGCTTCTAGAAGCCCAAACCGCAGCCGCCGACACCCGGGCTGTCCGCGTCCCACTGGGTCACACAAAGACACGTGTCCGGCACTCTCTCTGCCGGGAGGGCGCACGTGGAGGACCGCGCCGATCTGAATCATCAATGCTGCCCCCACAGCGGCTTTGCTGAGGGGACAGGATGGGGTCACAGAAAGATGTAGAAACAAGTACACAGGTACACAGAGGACCAGGCAGCGGTCTTCATGGAGACATCCTCCAGGCTGGAAGGAACAGAAGCCCCCCCAGAAACGCTGGGGGGCCCACAGTGTGACCACCTTCCCATCCGTCCCCAGCCATGGGCCAGACCTGAATAGCAGGCAGCACCACAGCCCTTCATCCCAAAATGCAAGCTGTCTTCCTGGGCATGCCTTTCTTAAACAGAGCTGTGCATTCTGGGGGAAACTGAGGAAAGGAGTCAGCAGGCAGGCCTGAGAAGGGTGTTCACAGAGGGAAGCGCTGTCTGGCGGCACAAGCCCCATGTCCAGCTGCGGGGTCGGTCCTTCACTGGCAGAGGTGGGAGCTCTGCTCAGGCCTTGGGCCCGGAGGGAGGGGTCGGCGATCTTACAGGATGGGGGAACAGCTGGCATCAAAAGGCAGGGAAGAGGAAGGAATTATCCTCACTAAAGACAAAGTCTCGTGATTTAAAGAAAGACGGGGGGAAATAAATGTACCACGGGGCCTTGAAAATAAAGCACTGATCAATATTTAATGGCTCTTCAGACACTACGAATTCATACGGCAAACCCATTTGAAAGGCCCCCATTTCTAATTACTTGGGTGTAAAAAGCCATTCTCCCTATTATTCTGACCCCAGCAAATGGGGGAAATGAGTACAATCTGTGCAGACATAAAAGGGCAGACAGCTTACTGACGGGGTGGCTGTGGGTCTCGGTGCTGAAGGAGTGCAGGGCACAGGTGGCCGAGGTGGCTCCCGTGCACGGGACGGTGGCTGACACATGGGACAGTAGCCAAGGCACTCCCACGCACGGGATGCCTAGGGGGCCCAGCACACATGGGGCTGCAGCTGGGGAGGGGCTGGACTTGCACAAGAGTGAGCCCAGGCCCACCCACAGCGTCCACACCTGCAACTGTGCAAGCCCCGCCCCAGTGGCCACCTGCTGCTTGGGCAGGCTGGGCAGTCAGGGACAGTGAGGGACCTGTGTCCCAAGCACACTAGGGGTCCCCAGGTCTCACCGTGCCTGTGCCAGCAGTCACCAGAGTGTTGCTAAGTTAGCACCCAGGATCCTACGTGCCTCTCAGCACCTGGGAAGTTACGCTCTGTGCCTGTGCGAGTGACCGGGCTCTTTGGTGCAAGGATGCAAGTCAGCACCATATACCCGGATGTTTCCCTACACAGAGAAGACATGGGAGAAGATGCACGTTCCAGCTACTGACAAAGGAGTGTCACAACAAAGGTGTCATGGTTCTGTCCATTATGCTGCTGGCAGTGCTCTAAAACCACAATGTGCAAGGTGCCCTGTCTCGGCTAGCCAGGCCCCAGGGGAGTGGGGAACGCTGTGGGGCACCTGAAGCCCAAGGCTGGGGTCACCTTCAAGGGCTGGCCGCAGCAATGACCCATCCCCCATCAAGAGCTCTGCTCTGAGCCACCCACTAACGTCTTCCAGCAGAACACACACATCCCTTTAAATCTGCCTGTTCACATGGTTCCCGATGGGCAGCTCAAAGCCTGGTCCTGCATGACTGCCTGGGTGACACGACCCCCAGAGGCAGCGAGCCTCCTGTTGGAGAGGACATCCCTGCAGCGCTGACACACATAAGGTCACAACCGTGCCAAGAACCTAAGTCAGGGTATCCTGGGAAACACCGTGATGACATTTTTCCAAGACCCCTTCTACACAGCTGATTTTCAAATCTATGACGCAAACACACTGACATTCTGACCCAGCAGAACACTGAAAAGCAACACACGTATCAGGGAAATTCCCAGTTTCAAAAAACCAAGACCGAGCGCCCCCTAGTGGCTCCATGCACTCCTTCCTGGAGGGTGAGGAGTGGGCCTCCGCTCCCTAGTAATTCTGCAGAGGACATAAAATAGATAATTCACGACAAAGAGCCAAAGTCCCTCACTTAACGTGACAGCCGCATATCATCAAGATTTCTAACAGAACCATCTAAGTTGGTAAAATATCGAAGGAGGGAACGTTTACATCACCAGTTAAACACGAGTGAACCTGGGATGAAGACAATCATATCAATGTGACAAGAACGCAGCGATAAATCCAAATTAAATAAAGCAAGTGCAATCAGGTTCCATCCGTGCAGACCTGCCAGCCCCCGAAAGGCGGTGGAGAATGGAGGACGTTGGCACTAGACCCCGATCCCTCCAGGGACCTCTCTGCCAAGCTCTGCACGGGGAAGACACACCCTCACCCGGTCATCCAGAAAGACGTTGTCCCACTGGCTAACGGGACTGATCTGGAGCCCAAAGCGAGTTGTCTCTGTGGGGGGGGGGGTCCCCTTCCCCCTGAACCTCTACAACACTCCCTGGAGTCCAAGAACATCCGGCCTCCCCTGGGCACCACTCTGCCCAGCTGCCCGTGTGGAGCTGGAGGCAGTGGGATTCCGGGGGACAAGCTGGCTCTACACTGGTCCTTGTCCTGCTCACACAGTACAGGAGGGGCAGGGACTGCCAAGATCTGCTCGTTTGAACATCTCGAAATGCAGGGAAAGCTGGCCAAAGCCAGGACGTCACCACACACAGAAGCAGCGGAGCGCCAGGGAACGGCCTGGGACTTGGAAACCCGAGGTCAGGCCCTCGATCCACGGATGACACATCTGCCAGTTCCACACCCTGACTCCACACTCTCTTCCCAGAGCGGCACCCTCCCAGCTCTTCACCACGCAGGGAAAGGCAGGGCCACAGCAGAGGGAAGGGGCTCCATCTCAGGACTTGTATGGAACCCCTGAACACAATTTCTTTCCCAATTCCTTCCCAATCCTTTCTTTCCCAAGGGTAACCTCAGAGTTCCTGGGGTCGCTATGGGGAAAAACTCTTCCTGGAAGGAAGCCAACAGTGAGAGAGCTTGATGGTGAGGGGGCGGGGTGTGGGAGGCAGACAGACAGACAGAACTCGAGTGCCAGGATGAAGCCAAGCCTTACATCAGCTCTGCAAACTTGTGCCGAGTGCTTTCCTGGGCCAGGACCCTGGTGAGCAACAGAAAGAAGACACACAGCCCCCACTCGTGAGATGCTCCTAGGACAGTGCTCAGTGTTGAACAAAACGCCCACACCGAAGATCTGCACCTCTTCACCGTCCGGAGCACAAATTAGGGCACTTGCCAGCCCCTGCCACTGGGTGCGGGCCACTCGACTAGCTCACTTCCAGGCCAGAGCCTCTGACTGTGGGACAGGCTCCTCCTCTCTTTCTTTGTGGCGCTGTGGGCCACAGAGCCTAGATGACACCTGCTATCTGCGACCACAACAGGTGGAGGGAGAGCAGGAAACAAATCTTTTTGTTTTAAACAAAACAAAGAGATCTGGGGATGATCTGTCACCATGGCAAAACTGACTGATTCACTCCAAGGGCGGGGGGGGGGGGGGGGGGCCCACACAACAGGATGGAATAAATAACGGACCTCCCAAGAGCTGTGAGACGCGGAAGAACTATCTGCCCGGGAGACGCCTGCGCGGACTCTAAAGACTAGCAAGAGAAGGTCAGTGTGGATACTTTAATGCGAGACTACTTTTTTCCACTTCTAAATTCAAGGTCAAAGGGAAATAGAAATTGAAGCCAATAATTTAGGAAATAAGAACAGCACAGGTCAAAACGTCCAAAATAGAGTCAAAGAGGTACTTGGAAGAAAACCACAGGACCTTAAGGGCTTTTATTAAACAGACAAATGGAAATATGCTAAGCAATCAACTTCTTTAAAACTTAAAAAAAAGAGAGAAGGGAATAAATAAAGGCAAAGTCATATAAAGTTAAATTATAATTCAATTAAAATTAAAGATACAATCAGAAACTTCAAAACAGCAGGAGAACCAATAAAGGAAACCAAGAGCTGATTCCTTACAGAGGATGAAAGGTGAACAGCTCCGATAAGTCTGACCCAAAGCAGGACAGACTTGCCAAAGATCGGAAATGACAAAGGGAATCTACGCAGAGATAGAAACTAGGATTTTTACGTGAGATACAAGTTTATCATAGGATCTTAGCAAACTAAATGAAATTAACCATTCGTCTACAGACTACGTATCCCCAAAGTTAACATGAACTGAGATGGAAAACCTAAATGGAGCCATAAACCATAACAGAAACTTAAAGGTAATGAAAACAACCCAAGGAATCCCCACCGAGCTGGAAGATGGAGCAGGGGTCAGCAGGGTGCCCCCACCCACCCTGGCCATGCCTCGGGACCAGCAGGGACCTGCAGGGACCTGCGCCCATGAGAAGACGACACTTGGAGCTCTCTTTCGCTCCAATGAACCTCTGCCCCAAACCACCCCTCCCAGCCTCCTCCTTCCCTCTATAAGCGAGCCCTCGCTAGCCTCTACTCTCGGGGCTGGTCTAGGGTTCACCATGGTCTGCACATCCCCATGTGCAGTTCCTCTGCTCTTCCAGAATAAACCCAATTGCTGCTCAATGTCTCTGGTTGTTTTCAAGGTTAACATTGTCAGAAAATCCTCTCCAAAGGCACTGAATTCCTGATGGTTCTATAGGTAAGTTTTATCAAACCTTCAAGAAGCAGGTCCTACCTTTTGCTGAAACTATTTTAAAGCCCAGAAAAAGATAGAAAACATCCTAACTCATTGTGATGATGAATATTTTGTGTCAAGTAGACGAGATGGATCACAGGGGCCCAGATATGTGGCCGAACATCACTCTGAGTGTCTCTGTGAAGGTGATTCCGGATGAAATCGCTATTTGAATAGACCGACTGAGGGAAGCAGTCTGCCCTCCCCAGCGTGGGAGGACCCATCTGTCCAAGGCCTGAAAAAAACCAAAAAGTGGAGGAAGGAGGAACTGGGCCCCTCCTGCCTGACCAGGGAGCTGGGAGGCCCACCTTCTCCTGCCCTCAGTGCTCCTGCTTCTCAGGCCTTCAGACCCAGACCGGAATCTGCATGGTGGGTTTCAGGGCTCTCAGGCCTCCGGACTTGGACTAATTATACCTGGCAGCTTTCCTGGGCCTCTTCTCAGCCTCCACGGACAGTGTGAGCCAATGTCTTATAATAAATCTCTTCCTCCAGGGGTAGCCCGCTGGTTCTGTCTCCCTAGAGAGCCCTAACTAAACAGTCACTTTGCAAAACTTAGCACACTCCAAATACCAAAACCTGATGAAGACATGACGAAAGAGAAAGCTCTAGATCAGGGATCTGCCGGTTACGGGCTATCGGATTCAGCCCACAACCTGTGTTTGTGAATGACCTTTACTGTAACACAGCCAAGCTCGTGTGTGTGGCTTTCACCACACAGCACCGGACAGGGGGAGCTGCAACGGGGCATCCGGCCCACGGAGGCTGAAATAGTGACTACCCGGCCTTAAAGTCCGCTGACCTCTGCCACGGCCGAGGCTTAGTTTCAGAGACAGAGACAGAAATCCTGAATACAAGTGAGTCAAATCAAGAGCGGCATAACTACAAAGTTTCCCACAAGTCATTCCCTCCATCTCTTTCTTTTCTTAAATAGACTTTATTTTTAGGGCAGTTTTATACTCACAGCAATACTGAGAAGAAGGGACAGAGAATTCCCACACACTCCCTGCCCAGGTACGCACAGCTTCCCGGGTACCCACATCTCACACCCACGTGGTACACACTCTTTTTGCGACCTAAAATATTTGGTAGTTTATCGTCTCTTTTATTAAAAAAAGATTTTATTTATTTATTTGAGAGAGAAAGAGAGAGAGAGAGTGTGGGGGGGGGAGAAGCAGACTCCCCACTGAGTAAGGAGCCCAACGTGGGGCTCGATCCCAGGACCCCAGGATCATGACCTGAGCTGAAGGCAGATGCTGAACTGCCTGAGCCACCCAGGCGCCCCCTACTGTCTCTTTTTAAAATGGATCTGCTTTTAGGCGCCTGATTATCCCCCTCTTTGATGCACACGCACACTCTCTCTCAAATAAATAAATAAAAATCAATTCATGGGTAATTCTGGAAAGCAGAGGAGCAGCAGACTAGGTCTAAAGTGAGACCCAAGCCCGCAGACCACAGAGCCACGGAGCCCAGGCCGTACAGCTGCCCGAAGCAGCCAAACGACAAGGCAATCCCATCCTGGCTTAGAATTAGCCTGATTAGAAGGCCTTCAGACAAACGAGCTGCTTGTTTCCAGCACCGTGACGGCATGAACTACACCCCTGAAAACTCCTCTCCAGGAAAGCTCAGTCTATCTTGCCCACAGAGCTAGCTGTTCAGGCGCGCCTCCGAGGACACGACCTGTTGAGGCTTTTCCACACACGTAGATGAACTATGCTCACTGCCGTTCACGACTGTCCTTTTCTGAACAACTTAAACATATTTAATCACGTTTACCTGTTTTTATAATCTGAGATGCTATCTTTCGTATTTACCTTTCTCAGAGGTTGCTATTTGTTTTATTTTTAAAAAACAACTATGAATATACGTCAAGAAAAGAAAGATGCTAGATTTACAGAATGGGTGGGAAATAAATTGCACCCTTCGTTTAGTATCTTTAAACAATATATTCCATGCCTTCAATGCGTTCAACTTTATTAAGGAAAACTGAAAACGCTCTACACAGACCCTGCCTGACAGAAAACACATGCCTTCCGCCCACCAGTGCAGGGGCTCCAGCACATACCCTGGCACAACCCCGCAGCCAGTGGTGCTCCGGACGTAAGACCAGTTATTAACGGACACACTGGTGGTAAACGGAAATCCTGGGAGCGATCTGGTGAGCACGATATTCAAAAATTGAAAGAACAACTAAAACCATCAAATGCACTACCTTTTTGAGAAGAAGGAAAATACTTAATGATGTGGTTTGTCCCAAAGCAACGGACTATTCACGGGGTACCTGAATACATTCGCGTATCTCAGAAAACCCTGGAAGACCACGAAGACCATGGCCAGTGTGTCAAGGTCTAGGCCAAAGAAATAAGTGGACTGCTTCCACCAACTGTAAAATTAAATTCAACAAGACCAGTTTCCATAAACTAAAATCTCAACTTATAAAAAATCAGTCCCAAACGAGTCCCAAACCCACTAGCGCCTCTGCTCCAGCACCCAGGACCTGCGGCCAAGACACAGGCAGGTCCTCCCTGGAGACCGAGTAGCATCCATCGGGAAGATGGACCAGGACTAAGCTCCCCTCTATGGGCTTACGTGTTTGTTCATTCCCTACCTTTCTAACTTTCTAAGAGACAAACCTCCTATGATCTAGAACATTCTTTCAGCTGGAGGGATCTCTAGAAGCCTCAGGCCAGGGTTCAGTGTCCTGCAGACTGAATTTCTCCAACACCCTTCTGACGTCAGCCCTGCAGGGGCCTGACAGATGGGGTTCTCAGTCAGACACTGGCTAAGGGTCCTTGGGCAGAAGCCAAGAGGCCCTGACCAAGTGTTGAGCCAGCCACACAGAAGCCCAGCAGCCACCATTGTTCCCTCGCCACCTGCACCCATGCAGACGCGTCACTGCCCTGGGAAAGACATCACTCTGTGGTAGCCCTTGCTCCCTTTCTCCAAGCCACAAGCTCAGATCAGACAGCCCACTCTGGGACAGTGCTTCAAGGGAGTAGAAAGCACCTTTTCAGAACAACAAACGTTCGGCACATTAACAGCACCACACAGAGACGACAGCCCATGGCTCTCAGCCAAGCTCTAACCCTCGAGCCCGCGTCTGCAGGACCCCCACACCACGCGCCCCATTGGATGTCACCGGCAGAGTCTTCCACAGGCCTTTCGTCAGGGAGCTGCAAGAAACAGGTCACAACGTGCTGGGCCGAGCTCTGTCACCATCCAATTCTACGCCTCCATATTAAGCAAAAGCTCATCCAATGGACTCAAATTAAAGCAATCTGTGGCAATTATCGGATAAATGTTATTGTACTGGACTAAGTATTTTTCCTCGGGAACAGATGGAAGTCATGCTGTGCACTTGGAAAGTCAGTTCTCTGCAAACACTTACTTGCAGGGGTCGTGGGAGGCCTCCTGGAAGGCTGCCGCTCTGCCTCAGGGCTGTGAATGAGCCCCGTGGCTGTGTCCAGGTGTCCCTCGGGGCTCAGCGAGTACTGGAACTGGATGGTCCCCGACTCCACCTGCTTCACCTACGGTTAACACAGGGAGAGCAATGGCAGCCTCATCCCTTCATCAGTGCCCCTGTGTTACAGCCAGAAACGAGTCCCCCAGCCCAAAGTCGGCGTAAACCCAGAATCAAGTCACTTCCTGAGCAGAAACAGCCAGCCGTGGCATTAACATCCCAGAAGACCACATTAGCACAGAAGGCTCTTACGCAAGCAGAAATCACATTTCTCCAGTTCTGCGTGTGTTTGTAAACAAACCTATGTAAAACCGACCTTTTAAATTTTGGTGTATCGTTCTGTTTAACACATGTAACCACTACCAGTCAGGGGGCAGAGCAGTGCTGCCCCCGCCTGGCCTCACCATCGCTGAGCTGCCCTCCATCACGGCAGCCTGGTCTTTCCAGGATGTCATGTACATGGAACCATATGACAGATCACTTTTGAGCCGGGCTTCTCGCACTCCACACAATGCTGATGAGACCCATGCAAGCAGGAGGACGTATCAGTAGTCAGTTCCTTTTCCTGCTGAGCGGCATTCTAT
>NC_048228.1:3857050-3923677 GCF_002007445.2 Ailuropoda melanoleuca
ATTTGGTCATGGTGTTGTCTTCTTTCCATATTGTTGGATTCAATCTGCAAGTGTTTTGTTGATGATTCTGCATCTGTGTCCATGAGGGACACGTGTCCATGGTCTTCTTATGCCGTCTATCTCTGGTTTTGTTACCAGGATAGCACAGGCCCCGTTACGTGAATTAGGAATTGTTCCCATCCTCCTATTTCCTGGGAGAGACCGTGTAAAACTGCTATTCTTTCTTCATTAAGTCATTGGGTAGAATTCACAGTGACAGGCCTGGATATTGTTTTCTCAAAAGTGTTTTAACCACAAATTCAGCTTCTACAATAGTCATAGGACTACTGAGGTTGTCTACTTCATCCTGGGTGAGTTTTGATAATTTCTGGTTTAAGATAAATTGATCCAATTCAACTAAATTGTCAAATTTATGGGCACAAAGCTGTTCACAGTATTCCTTTACTGTCGTTTCGATGCCTGTGGGGTCAGCAGTGATGGTCCTTCTTCCACTCCGAACATCAGCAATTTCAGTCCTCTCTTATTGTCACTCTTGCTGGACATTTATCAATTTTATTGATCTTTTCAAAGAACCAGCTTTTGGTTTTATTGATGTTCTCTATTTTTGTTCTCTGTTGTCTCTGTTCTGTCCACGATTTCTTTGGTTGCTGCTCTTTATCTTTATTACTGGCTTTCTTCTGCTGGTTTTAGGGTTATTTTGTTCTTCTTTCTCCTGCTCCTACAGGTGGAAAATAAGATTACTGAATGGAGACCATTCTTCTGCTTTAATACAAGCACTTAATGCTATCAACTCCCCTGGAAGCACACATCAGCTGCATTCTCCACCTTTTGATGTATTTTCATTTTTGCTCAGTCCAAAACATCCTCTATTTCTTCCTGAGGCTTCCTCTTTGAGTTACGGATTATTTAGAAACGTATTGTTTACTTTCCAAGCACCCGTACTTTTTACTCTTACCTTTGTTATTGACTTCTGGTTTAGTTCTATTATGATCATGGACCATACCCTGTATAATTCCAATTCTTTAGAAATTATGAAGGTTTGTGTCATGGCCCAGGACATGGTCTGTCTGCATGTTCCCTGTGCACTGGAAAAGAATGTGCGCTCTGCTGCTGTTGGGTGCAGGGTTTTCTAGAAGTCAGGTCGATCCAGATGGCTCGTGATGTTGTTCAGTTCTTCCGTGTCCTCGGTGATTTCCTATGTATTCCCTGGTTTACTTAGAGGGGTGGGTGTTAAAGTCTCCAACCAGAACCATGAATTTGTCCGTTCACCCTTTCACTTCTACTATTCGCTTCTGCTTTATGTATTTTGAAGCTCTGTGTTAGATGCACACACTTTTAGGACTGCTATGTCTTCTTGGTGGATTGGCTCTTTTATCATATGCAACACCCTTCTCAATTCCTGGACATTTCCTTTGCTCCACAGTCCACTCTGTCTGGTGTTGGTACAGCCACTACTGTTTTCTTTTGACTGGTGTTTGCATGGAATCTTTTGCTGTCTGTTGAGTGTGTTTTCTCTGAAAGTTGAGATTTTTCTGGTTCTTTGCCTGTCAATTAAGTTTAGATTATATCACAGACATTTTGAATATTATGTTAGGAGATTCTGAGTCTTACTTAAATCCTGTGGAGTATGTTGGTATTTCTGTTTGGTCAGGAATCAGCCCAATGGGGTCAGGTCACAGTTTCCTACCAGCCTTCTATGGGCTGTCAAACCCCTGCAGCACTATTCGGTTCCCTCCTGCCTGTGATCCACCCAGGGCAACTCTGGGACAGGGTTGGCGGTCTATCCACAGTCAGTTCTCAGGGTCTTTGGTACAGCAGTTCAGGGTAGACTCAGGCACGTGCAGCCTGAGGGTTAACCCAGCATTTCTTAAACAATGTCATGGGGTTGCTTCCCAAGCCCCTCCCTCTCAATGGCCTCCTCAGACCTGTCCAGTTCCCCAGGGCCAGACCCCACTGCACTGCACACTTCTGGCAACAAACAGTCCCTGAATCCAAGGCCACACAGCAGGAGGACAGAGTGGTTTCTTTAAAGAGCATAGGAGCGTATCAAAGAGGTAAAGTTCTCATCTATCATTACCGGAAGTCAATACGTAATGTCTAAAATTGATAAACTAAGAAACAGCCAGTAGAAGCATAATATTTGGAAACAAAGTAAATGCCATAAGTCACAGCTAAGAGTTGAAAGTGGCCACCTCTAGAGATATAATTTTTTTTTAAAGACAATTACTTGCTCAAAGGAAAAATACAGGAGTTGTTTAGGAAAGAAAACATAATCATAATACGCTATTTACTTACACAGTAAATAACACTGAAATAATCATAACACAAACCTCCAAATTTACTTGGCCAAAAATTATGGGATGTTTCATATTGATATTTTCCTCTGATTAATTTCTGCCACTTCCCCTTATGGTAAGTTCATGGGATCAGGGATATTTTTCCAGAGGTATATACAGGTGCTCAGTAGAAGTTCACTGAATGGATAAGACAGAGAGCGGCCCGGCGTGGGGGCAGAGACGAGGCGCCCCTGGGCCTCCACACCATCTGCCTGGACAGAGGCCAGTGAGGCCGTAGGAGACCAATGCAAGAAGCAGCGGAGGAGGCAGAATGAAGTTTGGGACCAGTTTTACTTTGTTATTTTAGTTAGTTATAGATGTTTAGAATACCGGTCTCCACTAGGGGCACTTTTGCGCTCGGGAGACATCTGGCAATGTCTGCAGACAACTCAGTGTGTCACAGGCAGGGGCACACTACAGGCATCTAGCGGGTGGAGGCCAGGCAGGGGATGAACATCCTCCGATGCGCAGGACAATCCCCACAGCAAAGAATTATCTGGCCCAAAACGTCAGCAGTGCTAAGGTTGAAAAACAGCAATGAGAAGTGATATTCCTCATGACAAATGGCAGCATTTGATACACTTGTGTCCTCTACACAGTCAGACCTCCCAACACTTACCCCACACGGTTCACACTTAGAACGTGAAGGGGATGTAATGGCGTGACAAAGCTAAAATTAAATAGAATAAATATTTATTTAAATACATACATATATACATCCAGAGAGGGAGACAGAGAGGCAACGGCTTCAGGATATCTAATGGCGGTTTTGTAACAAGGGCTCAGACTAGTCCGTGGGGGAATGCAGCAAAATGTGGTCCCATAATGAGACCTTCCCATAATCAGCAAAGTTGCACAATCAGCGGTTCCCTTATCCAGGTCCCCAAAGCATTACCCGCATCATAAATAACAGCACTGAAATTCGCGTTTGTCACTAGAGTCAGCACACAGATGACTCACTGAAGGACCAGAGATGGTCCCGTCACCTAAGAAAAATGAGACAGTTGAGCGGTAAAAGGCTCCTCGCCGCACTGCTGAGACGGGCGGGGTGCGGTTCAGGAGCACAAGCAGACCAAAGCACCCTGCACGCGACACTGGGTGACACTGGCGGCAGGATGCGCTTCCGTCACCAGCGGCGCTTTCCCGCGGTACCTGCGGCTCCCTGGGTCCCTGCTACCCGTCCAGCAAGGCTGTCAGTGGGCGGGGGAAGCTGGGGGAGGAGACCCCTCACAACCCCTTCAAACGGCCCCACCCCCCCTTACCTGTCTTCTCTACCAGGATTCAGAGAAAGCTTCATGCCAAACATGGATTTTTAAAACTGCTGGGGCCTGCCCTCTGTGCAAAACTGGAAGGAGCCAAGGGCCGGCGGGCACGAGAAACAAGTCCCATAGACAAGCCAGGCTCGACGCCGACTGCCCGGTGCTGACCACAGCCCGAGCACCACACAAGGCCCGTCCCCCACATGTACATGTACAGCACAGCGTGTACAAATAAAAGTCCCCGGCCCCTGGGCCATCTTGCGGGACTGATGTGTGAATGGGGATGCGCTAAGACCCAGAATAAAACCCACCTCAGTTCACAGCTGACGTGACTCAGCAATCAGGCTCGTCCTTTAAGGACACATCCATGACATGAAGAATGCTGCTCATGACACAGCCACAAACGTATCTCTCAACCTCTGGTTTTGAAAACGTATGAACTTGCTAGAAGCTCACGGCAACGACTCATACTTACAAAGTATTTGAACAACTTACCTCTTCAGAGCTCATGCTGGCCGGGGGTACTTTATAAACCAGACAGTGCGAGGGGCTGGGCCGAATCCCACCCTGCAGAGGTAAGATGACCTTCCCAGAGCCGGCTTCCAGCACGGGGTTCCAAACAGCCCAGCGAATCATGTGCATACAGGCCACACTGGACAGAGAGGTGACCGAGGCCGCCTAGAAGGGAAACAAAGCACATCAGTGCATGACTTACCACCAAACCCACCTTGCAGATGTCATAAGGGAGCAATGCAGCCAGCAGGGGTCACGCAGAAGGAACCAGAGCAGGAGGGGGCACGACACAGAAGCTCGGAGGGCAGGGAAGCAGCCGCCCACCTTGAGAGCCCCCCCCCAACCTAACCAGCACCCTCTCCTCTATGGATCTCCCTTCTGGCTCAAGGCAACAGCGGCTTTAAGACCGACACCATCCTTCTGACTCCCCCATTCCCCTGAGGCTCTTTGAAAGCACGCTGTCCCTTGCCCACATCTGCCCACATCTATTAGGGAGACACCAGGAGTGACACCTGGAGTTAGTGATAATGAAGGGTTCACGGGGAAGTTCAATTTGGTGTTACTCGCACACATCTTCTCCTGCTGCACTTCTGCTCATATGAACGGTACATTTCACACGTGTGACTCTGTGTACCCGGGAAACCAGCCAGGCCTGATTTCCTGTGCTGTTCTGTGTTCCGCCTTCTCTATCACTGGCCAGGTGAAACCCATGAGCACACTAAGGAAAACCTGGGATTAGGGAAAAGCCGTTTTCTCAAACACGGTTTCACCTGCATCCGTTCGCTCAGAATTACCAATAAAGCCACGCTCCAGGCCTGGAACCCCTGCTCAGCTGGGCAGTGAGACTCACGACGGCCACCCTGCGGGAGGCGACGTCAGACACCCCAGCTCTGAGCGAGCCCCTGACTGGCAGGTGCCGCAGGCTCCGTGGGAGGCAGTACATCGGGGCTCCAGGAAGGGCCACTCTCGGCCACAAGGCCCTTGGCAAGCGGGTTGGACTGGGAGCCCAGGAAGGCGCTTCCAGCCCTGAGCACAGCTGCCCTGACCAGAGTCACACTGGAACAGTGCAGCCCCAGGGGCAGCAGCCGCACCTGCCCCTGCCCCGCAGCCGGGCGCTGGGGGTGACGCGGGGGAGAAAAACCTGAAGGCGGAGGCGGGAACTGGAGCACGTGGCATCCCACCTCCTCAAGCCCTGCTCGTGATCGCTCCCCTCTGCGACCAGGACAGCAAAGGAACGGGGTGACTCCAGGTGATCTCTAGACCACCAGCCACATCCACTAACCCAGGCAGCCCTCCCCATTCGGGCCACAGGCACGGGGAGGGCGGACAGCCTGCAAGGAAGGGCCTCACACTCTCGGAAAGAAGGGAAGCCCATGCCCGTCTCTGAGGAGAGGAGAGCCGAGGGGGGCCCGCAGACATGGGAGGTGTTGGAAGCCATAGAAGAAGGCCAGGCTCCGGCAGAGCCGCTGGGGCTCCCACCAGACCCCGCGTACTTGCTGGATGAAGAAGAGCTCTCATGCCATCGTCATGGCCAGGGCTTGACTGCAACCGGGTCCGAGGCAGATCGTCCCACACGGACACAAAGGACTCTGGCTGGAGCTCAGTGCAGAAGGCTTGAAGGTCAGCTAGGCCACACCGCAGCCGAGGGAATGTGTGAGCAGTGCCCAGCACGGAAAAGCAAGCACATTCATCTCACCCGGTCAGGCTGTCCAGACTGTTCCTCTGCCAGACTGTCTGCCATCCTGCTATATCCTTAGTCACATGGGAGCAAATGTCCAGAGTCAGCGTCTGGTCTTGAATTAATCTCTCCTCCTGAGGCCCCATCGTAAGTGGACCAACCTCACTTGAGTGGAGCCTGTTCTGATTCTTTCCTGGAGCCACCCCATCTGCCCCGGTCACGGGGTGACCAGGGACTTGGGTCCCTGCCAGTTCAATGAGAACACCATCACATCCTAAAAGTACAAAGAATCAGCAAAGAAGCCTACACGTGTGACCCTGCCCAACACTTCCAACACACGCCTGCCGCTCCCTCCCCCGTCAGCTGATGACGGCGATACCAGACGGTACTGTGAAACCCCGTCAGCTGATGACGGCGACAGCAGACGGTACTGTGAAACCCCGTCAGCCGATGACGGCGACACCAGACGGTACTGTGAAACCCCGTCAGCCGATGACGGCGACAGCAGACGGTACTATGAAAAGTTGACTATAAATCCACTGCTCTTTAAAAACAAAATTACTGGGGGCACCTGGGTGGCTCAGTCGGTTAAGTGTGTGCCTTCAGCTCTTGTGCTCTCTCTCCCACTCTCTCAAANCCAGACGATACTGTGAAACCCCGTCAGCTGATGACGGCGACACCAGACGGTACTGTGAAACCCCATCAGCTGATGACGGCGACACCAGACGGTACTGTGAAACCCTATCAGCTGATGACGGCGACACCAGATGATACTGTGAAACCCTATCAGCTGATGACGGCGATACCAGACGGTACTGTGAAACCCCGTCAGCTGATGACGGCGACACCAGACGGTACTGTGAAACCCCGTCAGCCGATGACGGCGACAGCAGACGGTACTGTGAAACCCCGTCAGCCGATGACGGCGACACCAGACGGTACTGTGAAACCCCGTCAGCCGATGACGGCGATACCAGACGGTACTGTGAAACCCCGTCAGCTGATGACGGCGACACCAGACGGTACTGTGAAACCCTATCAGCTGATGACGGCGACAGCAGACGTTACTATGAAACCCTGTCAGCTGATGACGGCGATACCAGACGGTACTGTGAAACCCTATCAGCTGATGACGGCGACAGCAGACGTTACTGTGAAACCCCGTCAGCTGATGACGGCGATACCAGACGGTACTGTGAAACCCCGTCAGCCGATGACGGCGACAGCAGACGGTACTGTGAAACCCCGTCAGCCGATGACGGCGACACCAGACGGTACTGTGAAACCCCGTCAGCCGATGACGGCGACACCAGACGATACTGTGAAACCCCGTCAGCTGATGACGGCGACACCAGACGGTACTGTGAAACCCCATCAGCTGATGACGGCGACACCAGACGGTACTGTGAAACCCTATCAGCTGATGACGGCGACACCAGATGATACTGTGAAACCCTATCAGCTGATGACGGCGATACCAGACGGTACTGTGAAACCCCGTCAGCTGATGACGGCGATACCAGACGGTACTGTGAAACCCTATCAGCTGATGACGGCGACAGCAGACGTTACTGTGAAACCCCGTCAGCTGATGACGGCGATACCAGACGGTACTGTGAAACCCTATCAGCTGATGACGGCGATACCAGACGGTACTGTGAAACCCCGTCAGCTGATGACGGAGATACCAGATGGTACTGTGAAACCCTATCAGCTGATGACGGCGATACCAGACGGTACTGTGAAACCCCGTCAGCTGATGACGGCGACAGCAGACGGTACTATGAAAAAGTTGACTATAAATCCACTGCTCTTTAAAAACAAAATTACTGGGGGCACCTGGGTGGCTCAGTCGGTTAAGTGTCTGCCTTCAGCTCTTGTGCTCTCTCTCCCACTCTCTCAAATAAACAAAATCTTTTTTAAAAAATTACTGTAAATGTATTGGCAAAACTGGCCACTAAAAAACTATGCAGATTCAATCATTTTTAGACTACTTTTATAAACAGCCATCTCTTTATAAAATCCAGTTTATTACGGGATCAAAAACAAAATACGTATCCAAGTTGTCATGCTATTTGCGCAAGTCCTTCTGGTTAAATCTTTCAAATTAGGTGATTCTGATACGCAGGCTTCCAATTTCACAGTTCCTTTGCTTTCCTAGCTCTCAATCGATAATAGCTCTCCCCCGTGCGGAGTACCTGTCGGTTGTACACGTATCCACGTCCCCTCACTTTTGTCTCTAACAACTCCAACAGGAAGAGACGGCTAGCGAGTCACTGACCATCACTGCTTTGCAGATTTCCGCAACAATTAGAGCTCAGTGGCAACGCAGTTGCCATGTATTAGCCTATGCTCTCTTCTCCCAGGCCAGGGTGCCACCTGCAGGCGAGAGTCTCCCCAACCCCACGCCCTTGAATCCCCCCAGCCTGGTCCCCGGCTCTGAGGAGGTGAGGTGCACCCAAGCCAGCGGGCAGAGCGAGAACAACTATTTAACTGGTCAGTGGGATAAGGCTCCTCCCGTCCGTGAATTCTAGTGGTTGAGATAAAATCAGTTACTTTATAACATCTTGTCCTGCCCAACTGGGTCTGGCTTCATGAAAAGAAAAACAAAAAACTACAAAGAGAAAAAAACAAAACAAAACACTGAATTGGTCCCCATTTAGACTTTTAATTATGACAGCAAACAATACACAAGAGGCCAAAGGAGTAAACTCGGATTATAAACTGGGTTTGTCATGGAACAGAAGGGCCACACCAACATTCACCAGGCAAAGCCCAAAGAGACAACAGACCCTGACCCCCAGGGATACTGCAACCAGGCTCCCTGTGGGGGGCTCCACGGTGACCTGATTTGGAAAAAAGGTCCATGCAGATGTAATTAAGTATTATGAGATTAGGAGATCTAGATTATCCAGGTGGGCCCCAAATCCAATGACAAGTGTCCTAACAAAGCAGGACAGAGACAGATTTGAGACGGAGAGACACAGAGAAGGCCACATGCAGGCAGAGGCAGAAGCCGCAGGGGGACCGCGGCTGCCAAAACCTGCAAGACGCAGCAGGGATCCCCCCTGGAGCCTCTGGAGGGAGCCCTGACCTGCAGGGACACCGATTTCCACCCAGGGGAACTGATTTTGGATCTGTGGCCCCCAGGGCTGTGGGAGAATAAATGTGCATTGCTTTAAGACACACACAGTTTGTGGCAATTTGTTCCAGCAGCCCCAGGAAACGAATGAAGTCCCCTTGGCTTCTGTCCTCAGACCAACTCAAAAGTCACCTAGAAGCAGGTAAAAGCTTCACGTTATTTCATGAGAGCGATCTCCAGATTTCCTCCTGCCCCAGCCCCCAGGCCCGCCACCAGAGCCCTCGACCCCACTCCAACACTGCAGCCACACGGCCCGGGGCCGCACCACAGTGGGGACAGCAGCAGCACCACTGGTGGGGGAGGTCCCCCGCCCGAGGCCGCCTCCACAGACAGAGCTGATCCCAAGGGACAACCCTAGGATGCTTGGGTGAGCACAAATGAGAAAATCAACTGTTGTGTCAAAGTGCCTCCTTGTGTCCCCAGGATCACCAGGGTCACAGAGGGACGAGGAAGCCAGAAGAACCAAAATGAGAGAGACATCACAGTGGAAGGAGGGACAGGGAAGCCAGGCCCCAGGGTTGGGTGCAGGCACATCTGTGACCCACACCCCGGTCCCAAGAATGGTCACCACCAACACAGGCAGCAGGGACCAAGGACCGTCCGCCAGAGGGGGTGGTATCTGCCCACGTGACTGGCGGGCACGTAAGAGCAGCCAGAGCTCGACAACCCTCAAGGAGCAAGGAGTAAGGCCGCCTCCAGGTTACTTATTTCCCGGCATTCTCCTTAAAGGACACCAGGTCCTTGGCCACTGCAGTGGACTGCACAAGGCCCAAGAGCCTAGAAGGTGAAGGGTCAAGAGAGAGACAGGCACCCAGGGCCTGGGTGATGCTACCAGACAAAGCAAAGGCTCACAGGACATGTGTCATCAGCCCGAAATCGTCCTTCCAGAAACTGGTCAATTAGATGCCAAAGCCTTTTGTAAACCAGAAGGACAGTGAACTTGACAGCTGCTGTAGACTAATTTCTTTCATATACACTCACAGAGGAAAAGGAAACCCAACAACACATCATTAGTCACTTAATCTGCCCATGTATGCCAGTATGTGTCATTTAAGGCACAGCAATCACCTGACAGAAAATATACCCATTTCATTCCACCAAGTGGAGTATCTGTGAACATACACATGAGCAGTGACAGACAACAGGGGTGTGGTTTGAAGAAAGTTCCATAACAAATGGGGCACCTGGGTGGCTCAGTCGTTATGCATCTGCCTTCGGCCAAGGGCCTGATCTCAGGTCCTGGGATCGAGCCGCACATTGGGCTCCCTGCTCCGCTGGAAGCCTGCTTCTCCCTCTCCCATTCCTCCTGCTTGTGTTCCCTCTCTCACTGTGTCTCTCCCTCTGTCAAATGAAAGAAAGAAAGGAAAAGAAAAAAAAGAAAAGAAAAGAGAAGAGAAGATAAGAGAAGAAAAGAAAAGAAAGAAGGAAAGAAAGAAAAAGGAAGGAAGAAAGGAAAGAAAGAGAAAGAAAGAAAGAAAAGAAAAGAAAAGAAAAGAAAAGAAAAGAAAAAAGAAAGAAAAAGAAAAAGAAAGGAAGGAAGGGGAAGGAAGAGGAAAGGAAGAGGAAAGGAAAGGAAAGATCCATAACCTAGAACAACTCTTCATCCTGGCTAAAGGAGTCATTACAGTCGGGTCCTCTGCAAAAAAGGTGCCGCTTAACAATGAATTAAAGAAGCAGAGGCAAAACGGTCCTGAGCTTGGAGCTAAGCCTGGTGAGGCGGACAGGTGTGCGGCCTCCCGGCCCTCTGGGGACGGCCTTTGTATGCACGCATGCTTCCTTGGGAAAACCTGCCCCTTGCCTTGTTCCGCTTCCCTCCCCCTTCTCCGCCTGGGTCCAACAGAGTCCTTGATGGCAGGNACACAGGCAGTCCTGGAGAGCACTCGCAAGGCTCCAGACCCAAAAGACAAGCCAACGGGCTGGACTTGACAGCACAGCTTCTGCTCAGCCGAAGACAGGGTTTCCCCTGGGGACGTGGGAAAGGGGCACAGGTCCCTCCGATAATTTCTTACAGTGTGACTCATGTTTGAGTCAGTCATCACCTCGAAATACAGTTTAATTTAAAAAGCAGCGTGTGGTGTATGATAAGAGCTATGTGAAGCGCTGGTAAAAAATGTTAAGTGTCCACAAAACACAGCGAGCACGTGAAGTGAGCAGAAGCGAGGAAGGAAAAGACCGGTTACAACAGCAGCTCAGAAATCAAGTAGCCAGGAGTAAACGAGATAAGCTGTTCAACTGTTTAAGATCCACATTTAAACCTATAAAACAAATCACTCCTGAAAAACACAAGAACAGGTTGGAACAAATGGAAAGACTTCCCTCGTTCTTGGTCAGGACGCGGCAACGTGATCAACACGTCGACACTCTCCACTTTCACTTACACGTGTGACACAATCCCATCGGAAAGGCCTGTGAGCTCGCTCTTCTGAGCTCGACGTACTGAGGCTGCGGAGCGTGCGGACAGCAGGACGACGGCAGGAGCAGCGGCGGGGCCAGGGCGGCAGCAGCCCTCCCGGGGGACCCTCACGCCCCACAGTGTCTGCGCCAACGGCCCAGCACAGGGGCACACAGAGTGGCACATGCCGACGCAGACATACGCCTCCACCGAGACCCAGTGCGCCGCTAAGAGGCACCGAAACCGCAGCAACACACAGGGTCTTTTTAGCAGGCGGCCCTGAGCAATAGGACAGCACGGGGTGAAAGTAAAGGAGGAAACATGAGGAGGCCCCATGGGAGGAAGGACAGGCTCTCTAACTACGACTCAAATCCAGATGCAACGGTCAACACAGGCCGATCTGACT
This sequence comes from Ailuropoda melanoleuca, assembly GCF_002007445.2. Taxonomy (NCBI): domain Eukaryota; kingdom Metazoa; phylum Chordata; class Mammalia; order Carnivora; family Ursidae; genus Ailuropoda; species Ailuropoda melanoleuca. The sequence goes on from NC_048228.1 coordinate 3,868,777, forward strand.
ACCGAAGTGGCCAAGACGTCATGGGCCGAAGGTCTGCGTCCCCAAGGCCCACATGTTGAAGCCCTAAGGCCCAGCAGGATGGCACTTGGAGGAGGTGATAAGAGGCTGATGAAGGCACCCGGGGGAGGGGGACATTAGTGTCCCTGCAAGAAGGGGAGGACAGGGAGACTTCCCCTGCCCCCTACACACACACACACACACAGCAGGGCAGCTGCTGCATGGTAGGCCCTCACCAGGAGCCACATCTGCAGCACCATGACCTTGGACTTTGGCTCCAGCACCGGGAGGGATACGTGTCTGATGTTCACACGGCATTTTGTTACAGCCCCCAGAGCAGACAAAGACGTGGCCAGAAATGGAAGCATGGGTTAAAAGGCAGCTGACAAAGTGGGAAAGTGGGACAAGGCACCTGGAAATTCACCTGAGAGCAGATGCCCTCACTCCCAAGCACACAACATGCGAGGAAGAACCGCAGGAACACTACAGAAAAGCAGGCGAAAGCCGTGACCAGACGACCATGAACGCAACCTCATGTTCGACTTTGCTCTCGGTCGCTCACCCTGACGCCGCTTCTCCCCTCCGAGCAGCAGACCCCAGATCCCGACAACACCACTCCCAGCAAGGGTAACCCTCACAGCCCTCCATCCAGCAAGCCCTCCCGGGCGCACCCTGAAGACAAGCCCCCCAACGCGAAGTGAGCAAGCCCCCCGACGGCGCCCCTCACACCGCGTCCAACGGCAAGGCCCTGCAAACTGCCAAGCAAACTGCCGAGCTATCCAAACGCGGGAAATCCATAAACAAGCTGTGGGCACGATGGAGTGCATGCACCCAGAAAAGGAGGGGGAAGCGCGCTGTGGCCGGCCCAGCATGACAGCGGGGACACATGCGGAGTCAGCCCCCCGCGTGCTGAAGGGCAGCCAAGAACGCACACGCGTCCACTTGCACCAACGAAGCAGCCCGGGAGCAACAGCACTGGTTCCTGCCCGGAGCTGGGACAGCGGAAGGGACACAGAGGGAGCGAAGCTCCTCCGAAACCACCTCTTGGTAGAAATTTTACTTTTAAAAAGCATATTAGTGCCCTACACATTCAAAAAAAACTAAATCACTAAGGATGGGAAGGGAAAGAACTATAGAACTGAAGGCAGATGAAGCAGGAGGGCCCGCTACGGCTCGAGTGAGCAGCACGGCCACACCCCACACCGCGGGGGCAAGGCAGGGGCTCCGAGACTCTTCCNGAAAAAAAAAAAAGAAATTTTACTTTTAAAAAGCATATTAGTGCCCTACACATTCAAAAAAAACTAAATCACTAAGGATGGGAAGGGAAAGAACTATAGAACTGAAGGCAGATGAAGCAGGAGGGCCCGCTACGGCTCGAGTGAGCAGCACGGCCACACCCCACACCGCGGGGGCAAGGCAGGGGCTCCGAGACTCTTCCAGAGCCGTGAACTCCAGCTGGTAGAACTGCCTCTCACAGCAGCATGGGTGGACCAACCCTGTGCAGGGGCGGATGGTGCGGGCCGGCTTCTCCCAGAGGAGGGGTGGAAGGCCACACATGGAAGGAGGCTCAGAGAGGCCTGCCAGATGCCCTGGGATCGGCAAGAACTCCAGTGCTCAGCTGAATCTATGCACAGGGTGTGGTGTGTACGTGTGTGCTCGTGTGTGCATGTATGTGTGCATGTGTGTTTCCATAGGTGAGTCTCCCAGCTCTGTCCATTGAAATCAGAGCTGGGAAACGAAGACACGCCTAGCGCCCAGATCTGGAGGCAGACACATCCCCTGTAAAAAGAACCAGGGCTGGGTGCCTGGGTGACTAGGGCGGTTAAGTGACCAACTCTTGATTTTAGCTCGGGTCATGATCTCGGGATCCCGCATCGGGTTCCGCGCTCAGCGGGGAATCTGCTGGAGATTCTCTCCCTCTGCCCCTCCTCCCACCTCTCTCTCTCAAATAAATAATCTTTTTTTTTTTAATTAAAAAATAAAAAGAAATAAATAAAAAGAACCAGGGCTCATCAGAAACAAGGAAAGTCTGAGAAACTGTCACAGTCCAGGGGCGCGTAAGAAGACATCATGACCACATGATGTGGCATCCCAGGGGGGGTTCTGGAACAGAAGCGGGCTTTAGGAAAGGAAATTCAAATAAAGCATGGACTTAGGTTGGTAATAATATATTAATACTGGTTCATCAGTTTTGACAAATGTACCATAGTAACGAGGCTAAAAACAGCGGAACAGGGGACAGGTATGTGGAATCTCTGTATTATCTATACAGTTTTTCTGTAATCTAAAACTTTTCCAAAAGAAAAAGTTTATTGAGAAAAAGGCAGCGGTGGGAAATCACAGCTCCTCACAGAAATGGCTGATTTGGGGGCTGGAACGGGGAAGGTGCGAGCTGAGCCTGGAGCAACTTGTTCTGCCAGAAAACGGAACACGACACAGGATATCCCAAGGACACAGCCTGAAGGGACGGTGGACAACTCCAGGACAATCTGAGCACTAAAATAATCAGGGACGTTAGTGTTGGGTTTTTTTGTTTTTTGTTTTTTTTTTAAGATGTCCTTGAGTCCCTCCCAATGTGAGGCTGGAAATCCTCACTCTGAGAGAGGCAGCAACGGATGCCAACTCCAGTGGACGGTCAGATGAGGGGCTTAGAGGGTCTCCCCACAGACTGCTTGTTAGCTGCAAGGACAAAACCAGTAACTGTCCAGTGGGGACATCACACAACACCTGTCCAGTGATCGAGGCTAAGCAAGCCAACAAGGCCGGAGGGACAGCCTGGACCTCTGACGTGGGACCCTGAGGGACACACCCTGCCCCACTGCAGGGTTCCGGCAGGAATGCAGAAGCTTACTCCATCAGGAGAAAGCATCACCAAATCCAACATGAGGAACACGCATGTAAAATGTTTCTACCAAAATCTATAAAGAACTTATCAAACTCAACACTCAAAAAAGCAAATAATCCGGTCCAGAAATGGGCAGAAGACACGAACAGACATTTCTCCAAAGAAGACATAGAAATGGCCAACAGACACATGAAAAAATGCTCCACATCACTCGGCATCAGGGAAACACAAATCAAAACCACAATGAGATACCACCTCACACCATCAGAATGGCCGACAAGTCAGGAAACGACAGATGTTGGCGAGGATGTGGAGAAAGGGGAACCTTCTTACACTGCTGGTGGGAATGCAAACTGGTGCAGCCACTCAGGAAAACAGCGTGGAGGTTCCTCAAAAAGTTGAAAATAGAGCTACCCTATGACCCAGCAATTACAGTACTGGGTATTTACCCCAAAGATACAAATGCAGTGATCCGAAGGGGCACCTGCACCCCAACATTCATAGCAGCAATGTCCACAATAGCCAAACTGTGGAAAGAGCCCAGATGTCTGTGACAGATGAATGGATAAAGATGATATGGTATATATATACACACAGAGAGAGAGAAATAGATATAATAGAATATTACTCAGCCATCAAAAAGAATGAAATCTTACTATTTTCAATGATATGGATGGAACTAGAGAGCATTATACTAAGTGAAGTCAGTCAATCAGAGAAAGACAGTTACGTGATTTCACTCCTATGTGGAATTTAAGAAACAAAACAGAGGATCGTAGGGAAAGGGAGAGAAAAAGAAAATAAGAAAAATCAGAGAAGGAGACAAGCCCTAAGAGACTCTTAACCATAGGAAACAAACTGAGGTTTGCTGGAGGGGAGGGGGTAGGGGGTTAGGGTAAGAGGGTGATGGGCATTAAGGAGGGCATGTGATGTAATGAGCACTCGGTGTTATATGCAACTGATGAATCACTGCACTCTACCTCTGAAACTAAAAAAGAAAAAAGAAAAGAAATCTAAAAGGACAGAAACTTGTCCTACAAAAATAAAATCGGGGGGAACCTCAGTGTCTCAGTTGGTGAAGTGTCTGCCTTCGGCTCAGGTCATGATCTCAGGGTCCTGGGATCGAGCCCCATGTCGGGCTCCCTGCTCAGTGGGGAGTCTGCTTCTCCCTCTCCTCCCCCCCTGTGCTCTCTCTTGCTATCTCTGTCTCTCTCTCAAATAAATAAATAAAAATCTTTAAAAAATCAAATCAAATCAAATCAGGAAAGCCAAAGAAAGTCTGAGGAGCTGCTCCAGATCAGAGGAGACCCTGGAGGCAGGAACCCCACCACCATGCACCCTGCACTGGAGAGAGAGATGCCACCAAGGACACGCTGGGTCACCAGCAGGCCTGGACTACAGCAGAGACTATGGCCCCACAAGGTGCTGAGCCAGGCAGGCTGTCTGTGCCCACGGCATGGTGCCCCGCCTGTTGAAATGCACACTGAAGCGTTTGAGGTCAGGGGCCGTGATGCCTGCAAGTCATTCCCAGAGAGTTCACAAAAAATACACGTGCATATATGCACGTGCACACGCACACACACACACACACACACAACGGGTGGGAGGAGGAAACAGGAGCCAGCAAGCAGGGATAAAGCAAGTGCGACCAATGTGAACAGCTGAATCCGGGGAGGAGTAGACCAGTACTCCTAGTATTTTTGTAACTTGTCTGTAAGTTTGAAATCACGTCCAAATAAAAAGTTATTAAAGAAATTAAATAAGGTCCTACTATGCCTTTTCTTTCTTCAAGAACAATGTTAAGAATACGAAAAGGCCAATGACAGACTATGGAAAAATAATTACAATCTATTTATCTAATGCAAGATTTATAGCAAAAATCTATAAAAGAAACTCCCATCTACCCAATAATACAAAGACACACAATCTGAAACAATGGCCTGGCCACTTCATGAAGGAAGAGTAGGAACGGCCAACAAACATGGAACACGACTCATGCCTGGTCATCAAGGAAAGGCAAACTACAACCCCACTCACGCCCGTGAGGAAGGCTGCAGTTAAGAAGACAGACGGACCATGAGTTTGTGAGGGTGAGCAGCTGTCCTTCTCCAGCGGTGCCGGAGCACCCACGTTGGAGAAACAGGCACGGCTCGGAAAGGTAACGTCTATCTACCTATGACCCGGAACTCGGTCCCACAGCACTCGGCAACAGGAAATGAAAATATGTCCACAAAGACTTGCCCAAGAATGCTTAGAGCAGCTTTGTGTATTAGCTGGAAAAGCCCACCAACAGCAAAACGAAAAAAGAAACTTGCAAACCACACGATCTGATGAAAGATGAACACCCAGAACACGGAGGGAACTCCTGAACCCTGCAACAAAACAACAAACCACCCGACTCGAATGACCCTTCCCCAGTGAAGACACAGGCCAACAAGCACGCAGAAGGATACTCAGCGTCACGAATGTCCGGGAAATGCAAATCAAAACCACAGTGAGGGGCGCCTGGGTGGCACAGCGGTTAAGCGTCTGCCTTCGGCTCAGGGCGTGACCCCAGCGTTGTGGGATCGAGCCCCACATCAGGCTCCTCCGCTAGGAGCCTGCTTCTTCCTCTCCCACTCCCCCTGCTTGTGTTCCCTCTCTCGCTGGCTATCTCTATCTCTATCGAATAAATAAATAAAATCTTTAAAAAAAAAAAAAAACCACAGTGAGACACGCTTCACACCCATTCATACGACTATTATCACAGAAAAGCAAACAGTGAGGGCTGGCAAGGGTGTGCAGGAACTAGAACCCTCGCGCACTGTCGGTGGGAACGTAAAATGGCACAGCCGCTGTGGAAAACAGTGTGGGGTTCCTTGAAAAACTAAAAACAGAATTACCACACAATCCAATAATTCTGCTTCCTGTATATACCCAGGAGAACGAAAGGACGGTCTCGAAGAGATATGTGTCCACACGTGCCCATGTTGGCACTATCCACAATGTCTGAAATGGGGAAGCCACCCCAAGCCCATCGACCGATGGCTGGATACGCAAAACGCCGGACATGCGGGAGATCCATTCTTCAGCCGTAAGAAGGCAGGAAATTCTCCAGTAGGCCACAGCGCAGATGGGCCGTGAGGGCATAACTCCGAGTGAAAGAAGCCATCCAGGAAAGGACAAATACTGTATGATTTTACGAGACGTGAATTCTGGGGATAGATGGAGGTGACGGCCTCACAGCAAGTGTGAATGCGCTTGATGCCACAGAACTGTGCTTAAAAACAGTTAAGATCGGTAGGAGAAGAAAGGGAAGAAGGAAGGAGGGGTAAAAAGAAGGGGGAATGAACCATGAGAGACTATGGACTCTGGGAAACAAACTGAGGGCTTCGGGGGGGGCGGGAATGGGACAGGCTGGTGATGGGTATTAAGGAGGGCACGTATTGCATGGAGCACTGGGTGTTATATGCAAGTAATAAATCATGGAACACTACGTCAAAAAACTTGGGATGGTGACTAACATAACATAACATAATAAAAAATTATTATAAAAAAATAAAATAAAAGCAGTTAAGATGGCAAAGTTTGTGTTACGCGTATTTTTACCACAAGAAAAAGAAGACATTAGAAAAAAAAGTAAGTCAGAATGCCACTGAACCCTACACTTTAAAACTGTTTTAGGCCTTGTGAATTTCTTAGTAAAATAAAAAAAGACAAACCAAAAAAACAATTTTCAAAAAGTGAGTGAGCAGATATCTTTCCTAAAGCCGTAAGGGGAGCCCAACATTTGCAACAAAATAGAAGACTCGGCAGCAGAGCCCCCTCCGTCAGCAACCACCAGCACACAGTGTGTTCACGTCGACCCGCGTGCGTGGTGGGCACTCAGCCCTGCCTGCTCCGGGGAGACTGAGCGCAGAGCCGGGCCTGAGCAAGTGGAGAGGTGGCCGCCTCGTAGGAGGGCAGCATGCTCTGGGGACACGCCAGGTTATGCTGAAAGACTTCCACACAACCCTCAAGACATCTCTATTTCCAAGTTCTAAACACTTCAATGTACATCATTTTCAGAATAAATTAAGGCATGACTCTCATGTGCTAAATACAGAACATGAAAATCGTCAGCTCTGAGGAGGCCCAGGCACCTGGCAAGCACTCCCATCTTTGTTGTACGGACTTGTTTTGTCCAAAGAATACTAGAAAATACATAAGTAATAAATCAGCTAATGTTTACCTTCTAGAGATCTGGAAGTGACTTTGCTATGTGACCCCACAGAAAGGACTGCTTGGACCCCTGGCAGCCCCCTGNAACAAACCACCCGACTCGAATGACCCTTCCCCAGTGAAGACACAGGCCAACAAGCACGCAGAAGGATACTCAGCGTCACGAATGTCCGGGAAATGCAAATCAAAACCACAGTGAGGGGCGCCTGGGTGGCACAGCGGTTAAGCGTCTGCCTTCGGCTCAGGGCGTGACCCCAGCGTTGTGGGATCGAGCCCCACATCAGGCTCCTCCGCTAGGAGCCTGCTTCTTCCTCTCCCACTCCCCCTGCTTGTGTTCCCTCTCTCGCTGGCTATCTCTATCTCTATCGAATAAATAAATAAAATCTTTAAAAAAAAAAAAAAACCACAGTGAGACACGCTTCACACCCATTCATACGACTATTATCACAGAAAAGCAAACAGTGAGGGCTGGCAAGGGTGTGCAGGAACTAGAACCCTCGCGCACTGTCGGTGGGAACGTAAAATGGCACAGCCGCTGTGGAAAACAGTGTGGGGTTCCTTGAAAAACTAAAAACAGAATTACCACACAATCCAATAATTCTGCTTCCTGTATATACCCAGGAGAACAAAAGGACGGTCTCGAAGAGATATGTGTCCACACGTGCCCATGTTGGCACTATCCACAATGTCTGAAATGGGGAAGCCACCCCAAGCCCATCGACCGATGGCTGGATACGCAAAACGCCGGACATGCGGGAGATCCATTCTTCAGCCGTAAGAAGGCAGGAAATTCTCCAGTAGGCCACAGCGCAGATGGGCCGTGAGGGCATAACTCCGAGTGAAAGAAGCCATCCAGGAAAGGACAAATACTGTATGATTTTACGAGACGTGAATTCTGGGGATAGATGGAGGTGACGGCCTCACAGCAAGTGTGAATGCGCTTGATGCCACAGAACTGTGCTTAAAAACAGTTAAGATCGGTAGGAGAAGAAAGGGAAGAAGGAAGGAGGGGTAAAAAGAAGGGGGAATGAACCATGAGAGACTATGGACTCTGGGAAACAAACTGAGGGCTTCGGGGGGGGCGGGAATGGGACAGGCTGGTGATGGGTATTAAGGAGGGCACGTATTGCATGGAGCACTGGGTGTTATATGCAAGTAATAAATCATGGAACACTACGTCAAAAAACTTGGGATGGTGACTAACATAACATAACATAATAAAAAATTATTATAAAAAAATAAAATAAAAACAGTTAAGATGGCAAAGTTTGTGTTACGCGTATTTTTACCACAAGAAAAAGAAGACATTAGAAAAAAAAGTAAGTCAGAATGCCACTGAACCCTACACTTTAAAACTGTTTTAGGCCTTGTGAATTTCTTAGTAAAATAAAAAAAGACAAACCAAAAAAACAATTTTCAAAAAGTGAGTGAGCAGATATCTTTCCTAAAGCCGTAAGGGGAGCCCAACATTTGCAACAAAATAGAAGACTCGGCAGCAGAGCCCCCTCCGTCAGCAACCACCAGCACACAGTGTGTTCACGTCGACCCGCGTGCGTGGTGGGCACTCAGCCCTGCCTGCTCCGGGGAGACTGAGCGCAGAGCCGGGCCTGAGCAAGTGGAGAGGTGGCCGCCTCGTAGGAGGGCAGCATGCTCTGGGGACACGCCAGGTTATGCTGAAAGACTTCCACACAACCCTCAAGACATCTCTATTTCCAAGTTCTAAACACTTCAATGTACATCATTTTCAGAATAAATTAAGGCATGACTCTCATGTGCTAAATACAGAACATGAAAATCGTCAGCTCTGAGGAGGCCCAGGCACCTGGCAAGCACTCCCATCTTTGTTGTACAGACTTGTTTTGTCCAAAGAATACTAGAAAATACATAAGTAATAAATCAGCTAATGTTTACCTTCTAGAGATCTGGAAGTGACTTTGCTATGTGACCCCACAGAAAGGACTGCTTGGACCCCTGGCAGCCCCCTGGGGATCTGGACTTATGCTCACATGGAAACACAGCAGAAGACTCTGGGTCTGGCTATTTTTACAGCTGCCTTCACTCTGCGTCCCTCGCTCATGACCCAGGGAGGCTGCTTCATCAGCGTTAGCAGTCAGCACACTGACGGAGCCCACACCTCGGCAGCTTCCAGCATTTCTCAACAGGCCGCCTCATGCGGGCACACTGCCCCGCGGACGCTCATTCCCAGGTGGGAAGAAGGGCCTCGTCTCACTCTTCACAGCTAACCCAGAGACAAATTACAAAGGGCTTCAGTTGTTGGCTAGCTAAAAGGTGCAAAAACTTCACAACCGATCACCAGCGAGGAGCGTGTCTTCTCGAAACGGTCTTTCCAGCTTGCTGTCAATGACCACCAACATACTTGGGACCAAAAAACTTCCCCCAGACTCAGGTGACCGGGTATAAACTGGATACACGCTCAACCCGATGGTTTCTCCCCATCGACCACTTGAAGGGGGCCAGTCTCAAAAAGGCCCCAGGAGACTGAGGCTTCCGGCTCCTGGTCCAAAGCATGGGCTGAGTGGGCCTGATCCGTTTCTTCAAGCGTTAGGAATACAAGAACACAGACATGAGGAACACAGCAAGGCCATCTAGAGAACAGGTGGCGGCACCAGAGGCGGCGTCCGTGAGGGAGCACACGGCTGGTTCAGAAATCATTTCCCAAAGAAAAGTACGTTTCTGGTTTTGGCTCTCCCACTTCCGCTTCTGTAAAGTACTTGAGAAACGTGCGCGCAGGCTGACGGGACACTGGGTGACACTGGGCAAACCTGTTTCCGTTTCTCAGGGTGATGACGGTACCACAGCAGCAGCCCCATCATTTGGAGACATGGACGGACGGTTCACAGAGGCAGCGATGGGCTGTCTAGGATGGAGCGACACGAGCCGAGAGGAGCGGAGGTGGGCACCCTGCCAGGTCCATCACAGGCTTCTCTCTCCCCTCATATTTGAAATTTTCCATAACAAAAAGGTTAAAGGAAGGAAAGAATGTACGTGCCACAACGTTCACAGTGATCAAAGCAGACGATGACTGGAATTTGCTTTGAAACATATCAGAACGGGTGTGGGAGATGCTACAGACAAAACAGGACTGCGCCCGCAGCTGGCAACCGCTGAGCTGCCTGGTTCGTTTTACTATGCGGTCTGCCTCAGTTTACGTTTGCAGTGCCCGTCACATGCAGCTCTCACACAGGGAAAGAAACGGAGAAAGAGACTCGCAGGCGGGATGCAAGTGAAGAGTGCACTCCGCCCGCAGGGGGTTCCGGGCGCGCTGGCTGCGGCCTGTCCCCCCCCCCCCCGACCCCAGCCACACCCGCCCTGACACACAGACACCCCTGGGGAAGGACAAGAGCCCAGCCGGCAGCACCCCTGTGCCCTCCCCCCTAACGTGGAAACCTGTCCATGATGGGAGCTCCTGACTCGGCCTGCCCCCCGGGTGCGCACACACACACACACACACACACACACACACACACCCACTGCTCCACGCACACAGCAGGCAGTCTGTGCTGACCAGCACTGCACAGCCCGGGACCCCCCCTTCCAGCCCGCGCTGAAGAGAGCGCTGCTGATGGTCGTACAGCGTCCGTGTTAGGAGAAACCTCCACACCACAAAGAACCGACGGGCTGCTCCGCACGCGTTCCCAAAGTCCGTGAAGCAGCAACACACGGCAGAACACCCGTGCTGGTGAGGCATTTCAGGGAAGAGTTAACAAAGCCCAGCCGGCAGCACCCCTGTGCCCTCCCCCCTAACGTGGAAACCTGTCCATGATGGGAGCTCCTGACTCGGCCTGCCCCCCGGGTGCGCACACACACACACACACACACACACACACACACACCCACTGCTCCACGCACACAGCAGGCAGTCTGTGCTGACCAGCACTGCACAGCCCGGGACCCCCCCTTCCAGACCGCGCTGAAGAGAGCGCTGCTGATGGTCGTACAGCGTCCGTGTTAGGAGAAACCTCCGCACCACAAAGAACCGACGGGCTGCTCCGCACGCGTTCCAAAAGTCCGTGAAGCAGCAACACACGGCAGAACACCCGTGCTGGTGAGGCATTTCAGGGAAGAGTTAACAAAGAACAATCAAGTGTCACGGGAGACACACCAGTTTCCACGTACAGACTCTGCGATTGCAAGCAAACTGTATTAACATTCTGGACGGAACTCTACACGTACGCAAGACGCGGAGGGCGCCAGGCCCACAGACGACGTGGCTGGCTCCCTCTGTGTCTCCTTTCAAGGGCAGCACCGGGTGCCGGCCCCAGAAGCGCCCCCTCCTGGTAGAGTCCCCACCCAAGCCTGGGGTGCACGGCCCACGCAGCCAGGCGCACGCACGCACGGTCACATTCCAGCTGCAATTTCTGGTAATAAAGAAAAGAGGAGCTGGGAACTACAGCTTGATTAAAACGACGGTGACAGTGTGTTCGGCCGTAATCAGAACATCTGCCTCTAGATCTGTTCACCTGATCAGGACTCTGAATGATACTGACCTGAGGTGTGGACAACAGAGAGCAGATGAGAAAATAAATAGGAGAAATAAAAACGAGAAATAAAAATAAAAATGAGAAAATAAAACAGCACCTCCACTCGGCACCCCCTCCCCCCTCCTAAGGCCCACCCCAAGACCGTTCTCAGTCCTGGTCCCCATCAGCTGCATGGCAACGCTGGCCGACCGACCACCACGGAAGTTACCTTCTCATCCTTTTATTTCTAATGTACATGTTAAATTGACATTTGCTTTTTCAAACAGAAAACAGAATCTTAAGTAGAGCATGATTTGAATTTTCCAAAGAATCTCCATCAGTGACGTAAACGATGTCTATACATCATTCACTGAGCCCTGAGTAACACGGGGCTGAGGGGCACCAACCCTGCGCAGCCAAAAGCCTGCGTGTAACTTTCAACTCCTCCAAAAACGTAACTACTAACAGCCTACGGTTGACCAGAAGCCTGACTAGTAACAGGAACCGTCGATTAACACACATTTCATATGTAGTATGAATTATATGCTGTGTTCTTACAATAAAGTCAGTCAGAGGAAAGAAAATGTCATTAAGAAAATCATAAGGAAAAAAAATACAATAACAGTACTGTATATACCAAAAAAACCTCTTTTGGTTGTAAGTGGCCCCACGCAGTTCAAACCTGTGTTGCTCAAGGGTCAACTGTATTTCTTCCAACTGAACCTTACAGACTCTTAGTTATGATACGGGCACACAACGTTCACTGTGAGACATTTGTCACCTGTGCAGATTGAAGCTTTACTCTACTCAACATCATATGAAAAATACATTAATGTAGACTCATTTTTCAAAATAATTATTGATCTGATATTTGTGAATTAAGGCTGTTATGCATGCCTACTGAACTACTGATCACCATTGGCCAGCAGCACATTCTATTGCCATAAGGACAGGAAATGATTGTAACAAAGCTCTCAGTAGGAAGAAACACTACACTTGTTATCCACACTGCTGACGACAATTACACGGCTTTACCAGAAACACGAGTGGTGACTTTGTTTATCCGCAGGGCACGGAGCCCCGGGCCCTTCTCACCTTGCCGTCCACTCCGGAAGGGCTGTTGAACACATACTCCAGCTGAAAGATGATGGCAAATGCAGGGTGATGGACCATCTCAGGGAGTCGGAGGCGGCTTCTCAAAACCAGAGCCTGGTTTCCAGAGCTGCATCTAGAACACAGAGCAGTGGGAGGTCAGGCAGCACTCCCACTGCCCTGCACGCCCCTGGGTGCCGGGTACTGCTGGTGCGGCAAGTGCCCACAACGATGCCATTGAGTCCCCAATGATGCCGCCGGCCCCCAAGGCAGCTCCCAAACCAGAGCCTTTCTAGGTGCTTTAATCAACACTCATTCCAAATCACCAAAGCTTATGTCAGGAGGATGGACAATACGGCCAGGTCTCCAGGAAGGCTCATCCTCCAGGGCCAGCCTCTGGAACTTCCTGCCTGCTGGTTCTCAGCCACATGAAATGTTGATCGCAGGCCCAGTGGGAGGAAAGCATGCCAGGGTCTCCCAGACCCCAAGCAGCCACAGGTGGAGGCACCTGTCATGTTAACTCCAGAACCGTCACAGCACAAATCAGGGGTTTCCAACTGGACAACACTGGGGGCTGCTCCTAATGGATGTTAGTCAGCAAGAGGAAACAAAGGCACCAGGGAAGAAGCCCAGGTGGACAAGCGCACACTTCACACACAAAAACAGCTCCATTTCGCTTTGATCCCTGGTTATGTCCACCCCCGTACCTCCCAATTCCACGGGGCCGGACCCTGCAACCCTGGGGAGAATACCTGGCCTTCGAGGAGGAGCCAACTTTCCTGCTGAAACTGGCAGAGCGCGTCAAGGCCATGTCCATCTCAGGCACCAGCACCACCACCTGTGGCCTCTGCACAAAGCCCAGACCATTGTGCACACCGATGTGCAGGCGGCGCTCCAAGATCTCCAGCACGCCACCGTCCAGCGGAACGCCCCCCTAGGAAAGCACACGTCACACAGAGTAAGTCCCTGTGCAGAAGGGCAGAAGCTCCCAAGGGAGAGGCAAGCAGAGAGAAGGAACCGGAACAGCCGTCTCAGGCATTTCCTGATCAGATGGCACTCAGTGAAAACGAGTCCAGGCCAATGAAACGCAAAGAAGCCCACGAGAACCACTGGCCTTAGCGCCTTTTCAAGGTAGTTGTGGGTTTCTCACACAGCATGGTCTTCTCAGGGCAGTACACCCCAACACACCCTCCCCCCGGAAGGTGCCTGAATCACCAAACTCTTGCTCAGGCTTCCCTGGCTGAGCTCAATTCTCAAGATGCAGCAAACGAGCAACCGGGGACCCAGGGCTCCAAAGCGCAGGAGCCCACTGCCCCGGAGGCACCTCTGCCCTCCCCCAGACTCAGACACTGGAGGCGTGAGCCAAAGGGGCAGCGGGACGAGGAAGCATATTTATGCAGTAAGTCATAAACCAATAAACACAGAATCTGCCCCAAAGTGATCGCTAGATATTAAAGTGTTTCATCTTAAGAAAAAAATGTACAGGCACTTTAACAAATGAGCAAGGACAGTCCTCCAGGCGATTACTGTTTATTAAATTATGTGATCGTGGCAAAACGATTCCTGAATCTTCAAGTTTTCTTCATTGCCCATTAATCAAGCTGAACAGACCTAAATTCAGCCTATTAGTCTCTGAGTAATGAAAATAGAGCGATGGAGGTAACAGAGTAGCTACCAGTTGGATAGGAACAAAAATATAAAGTAGTGAAAATACATACTAAAGTGATTTTTATGGGAATACCTAAAATTCAACAACGATACCCTAAAGCATCTGTACCATCATGCAGTACACTCTGAGCAGTGAGAGCACAGCAGGAGCCACAGCAAGAAAATGTGCACTCCGTCAATCTCCTCCTCTGTGTTTCTGCCTCACATGAGACATCATATGGAACTTCCTTGTCAAGAATGGATAGCAAGCAAAAAGAGTCCATCTCATCGATGTGTGTGTGTGCACGCACGCACATATGTGCACGTGTCCGTGTGTGCATGCATGTGTGTGCATGTGTGTGCCCATGTGTGTAACTAAGACCTCGCTAACTTCACAGACTGCCAGGATGGTCACCTGCCGATGGAACCACTCACTGTCATGACCGAGGAGTACTAAAGGTCTGCAATGGGCCAATACTGATGCACTTCGGGTGCAACGGTGAACCCAACCATGACCCTGTCCTCCTGGTGCAAATACTCCACAGAGGGGCTACCAATAGAGCAATGAACAGGTGCTCTCGGGGAGGGCCAAGTACCTGGAGAAAGGAAGCAGGGTGACATACGGACAAAGTCTAGTAGAGGAAGGGGTCGCGGCCTCAGCAGCACACTCAGGTGGCCTGTCAGGGCGGTCAGGTTTGCACTGAGACCTGAAGCCTGAGGGAGCCACTCAAGGGTGTGGACACGGAATATACAGGGAAATGAGCTAGCTGTCCAAAGGCCAAGTGGGGACAAGCTATGGCCTGTGACCGCCAAGAGTTTATGACAATGTGTCACACAGGCAGGCAGAACTGACGCTGTGATAGGGAGCCCCTTTCACGGAAAGTGGGTCTGCTGGGATAAAATGACTAAGATTTCTAGTCATGTCCTTGCGTGAGCCAAATATCTTGCAAATGTTCTTCGTAAATGCAGGTTATTTTATTGGTTTCCCTATGCTCATTTGGTGATTTAATTTACTTTTAAATGAAGACTGTTTTAAGATATAACAAAACTAACGTGAGGGTCTGAGGATAATAGCACCTCCATCACACGGAAGTCAACAAAGTGCACCAGATTCCCTTGCGAGCCACTGAACGAGGAGCACGCAGGACTGCGTCACCAGCGGACGGACTGTCCACCCTGGCGGCATCAGAGGCCTCCCCACCTCTGTCCTGCCCTGCCCGCGTCCCCACTGCTCAGGATAAGCTCCGCCATGTAAGACAGTACCTCCCGAAAGTGATCGCGGACAAGGAGTTCTAGAAGTTCTTCCTCAAACTTCTCAAGGGAAGGGTACAGCGTGAAGAATAAATCGTCCAAGTACCACGTGACAGACTTCTGAAGGCGAGGCTTTCGGAGTGCATCCCCTGAAACAGTGAGGGGGCTCATGGAGCGTATCCGTGGGGACAGGACCACTGGAAGCATCCAGGGGCTCTCACCCACCAAGGTCCAGGCCGTGGTGCTAGGACCTCCGGGCAGAGAAGAGACCACAGGCACAGCTCTCAGACCGAACACTGAATCAGAACCCAGCTCCGTTCACGCCGAGACGCCAAGCTGATTAAATAAGCCCAGATTTCATTTACAGCCCGATTCCTCCCCCCACCCTCCTCCAGGAACACATTTTATAATTCAGCAATCCAAAGAACACAGATTACAGAATGCAGGGTAACATCTGTTCCTATCAGCTTGGTTTCCCTTTATCACTGACTTCCTCTCTAGCAAGAACACAGCCAATGATGCCATTTCTTATTTTTGTACGTTTACCTTGAACCATTTGGAAACATGCAGAAATACTCATGAGCACATTAGCCAACAAGCAAAAACACCGTCTGGGCCGACACCATAAGAGAAAAGTCCCCGTCCTGGCGGGGAAGCAGCCCCAACTGGGAGCTCTGTGAGGACAGAAGGGGACGGTGGCTCCTGGCACGCAGCTTGGTGCCGAGCAGGTGCGTCAATCCTCGGCAGTGAGGGGCGCGGTCAGGTCTTCTGCAGGCCTGCCCCCCGCCCCAGGGCTCGGGCGCGAAGGCAGGATGAGGGCCAAGCCGACTGCCTCCCCACGAGCACACAACACAGGCTCTGCCCTCCCACCCCTGTCACTACTCTGCTGCCCTCTGTCTCTTCCCAAGCTTTAAGAAGAATTAAAGTGCAAAGTCTTAGACTCTAAGAGCAGATTCCAAAGGTAGAGAAAGGAAACAACTGGCGTGAGTCTCGGCGCAGAGGGAACTGTGGTGGGAGCCCCCCGTCATCCTGCCGGGAGGTCAGTCTGCAGCCAGAGGCGATTCCAGCTTTGCCTCCGCGTGCACCAAGACCCTGAAAAATATCCACTGCGACCTTCTGCCCCACTAATTCCACTTTTTGAACCTATTCAGCTAAATTAATCAAATGTGGAAGGAAAGCACTATGTGCAAGAATACTCATTAGACATTATTTATAACAGAAAAAAAAGAAGAAACCAAGGGCTCATTAGTAGGGGAATGTTGAGCCAATTACTCTAAAATAGAAAATGAGAACAAAACCCATATTGTCAAAGATTATTTAATGACTGAAAAATAGGGGCACCTGGGTGGCACAGCGGTTAAGTGTCTGCCTTCGGCTCAGGGCGTGATCCCGGCGTTATGGGATCGAGCCCCACATCAGGCTCCTCTGCTATGAGCCTGCTTCCTCCTCTCCCACTCCCCCTGCTTGTGTTCCCTCTCTCGCTGGCTGTCTCTATCTCTGTCAAATAAATAAATAAAATCTTTAAAAAAAAAAATGACTGAAAAATAATCATAATACTACAGGTGAAAACAAAACACATAACACTGTGTATTGGATCATTCAATGCCCANATCATTCAGTGCCCATTTTATTTGAAAACCTATGCATTTACATGTACACAAGGCTGTGTATGGGAAGTAACCACAGAGGCCTTGCTCTCCTTCTCTATGGTTTTCCACACCTTCCGCACCACAAACACACGTGACGCTCCGCATCATTCACAAATAGGCTTACGCCTCTAAGAAATCTTGCGCATTCCTTTCTAAATTTAAGAAGAGTTTAATCTGCTCAGTGGGTGACTCAGAACCCGCGCAAAGTGCAGGTACAGCTACTCACCACGCCCAAAAGCTAAAAACCACCCAAATGTCCATCAACACACGAACAGATAAGAAACATGTGGTCAATCCACACATACGATGTTAGCCTTAAAAAGGAAGAAAATTCTGACACCTGGATGGACCTTGAGGACATTGCACTCAGTGACACGAGACACTCACAAAAAGGGCAAATACTGGACAGTTCCACTCACAAGAAGTACTCAAAGCAGTAAAATCAGAGACAGAAAGTGGAAGGGTGGACGCCAGGGGCTGGGGACGGGGACAGGGAGTGAGCGTTTCATGGGGCAGAGCCGCAGTTTTGCAAGATGAGAAGTTCTGCAGGTGGACGGTGGTGGTGCCTGCACAGCACCATGAATGCCCTTCGTGCCCCCAAACTGCACAGTTTAAATGGTTAAAATGGTAAATGTCATGCTACATCTATGTTACCACAATTTTTCTTTCGAGAGCAGAAACATATAAAGTCCAACTTTTCATGAAATGGTCCAGCAAGCGTCTGAGGCCCGTCCTGAATTAAGACCTTCCATCAGAGGAAGAGGACAGAAGAGGTAAGAGAGGGCATGTCCCCCACCAGGCCCGTAGGAGCCACAAGCTGCAGCTGCAGGACCACCAGCCCTGGCACCAGGGTCTCCCCTCTGATGCGCCCATGGGCCACACAGCAGCATGGGATTGCTCACGGGGGATTTTAGAAAAGACAAGGCAGGGCGGCCATGGCCCTCTGGGCACAGAGAAGGAAGGAGGGGGACCATCACAAAACCAGGGCCCATCAGCAGGAAGAGGACAGGCCCGGGCCAACACGACCACCCGCTAGGGAGGGTTGAGTATGTCATCCCCAGCAGGTGGAAGGAACCGCGTGTCCTGAAACAAGAGAGGATACCGCGGTGGTCACATGCACTCTGGGGTGAGGGCCTGGGTACCAACCCCAGGTTCTAAACCTCAGTCTCCTCGGCTGTGGAAGCCAGGACGGTGCCGCAGGAACAGAGCTAATACCGTCCACAGTGTGCTCCATAAAGCAGCCCCAAACAGAGTCATGGCTCCCGTGGAAAGCCACACATATATGCACACATATCTCACCAGACAAATCTTAAATCCTCAACACGGCTCATCCCCGCACGTTCTATTCTCCTTATTTTACAAAAGAGAAACGTGGCTCGGACATTCTAAGTGACGTGCTCAAGGCCGCCCCACTCACAGGAATGAGCATGAGGGAGGCTCCAATGTTTACGCTGCTAACCACATGTCCACGAACGACCGGGAAAGCACCGTGAGAACTTCAGGGAGTGGATTCGCAGCAAGAGAATCCATGAGTACCAAGGATGGGACGAGCCGGGACCAGTGGACTCAGGCAGAACTCAGGGGCACCAGCCGCTGCCAGCCCTTATAGAGACTGGGGCGGCAGCAGACAGACAGACTAGCACGTGTGCTGGGACCACAGCCCATCCCGCAGGGAACCTACCCACCTTCACCAATCACCCACACACAAAGACTAAACTAGTGGTGGGCAAAGGCCATTTCCCAGACTGATGTCCCGTGGGGATGAGTCCTTCCGGTTCCACAGCTCAAGGGGCAACAGTGCAGGAATGGGTGTCCGGGAGGTGGCAGAGCCCAGTGCTTCTGCAAGAGGCCCAGTCCAGGCAGGAAGCAGGCTCTGCACAGCCCCCCATGACGAGGTGGCCCCCAGGCCCAGAGCCATTAGCAGCAACAGAAAGAGTCATGACCCTAGTCTCATAAGAGGTGAGAAGTGAGTCCCACACACAGAAGTCAGCCAGGGAGAGAAAAGATGGCTCTTCCATCGGGAGACGGGACTGAGGAGCCACATCTGTACTGGGTAGAACCTTCTGGATCCTAAGGGGTCCGGGACGCAGGGCAGGGCTGGGTGGCATCCGGATGGCTTTCTCCAGACCACGTCTTGGGAAAGGCGCAGGCTCTGGAGACGGGGCTCTCACTCAGAAGACAGAGCAGGCCTCCCAAGCAGCAGGGCGGCCACGGGCGGCCACGGCAGAGGACAGTATCCCGTGAAGAAAGAACAACAGGTCCTGGGGCTCAGCGCTTCCTAAATTCTCGGCACTGGGCTTCACCGGCCCGTTCCTTTGCTCCCCAAACGCATCTCCAGGGTCAGATCCTAGGAATGTCCCCATTTTATGCAGGAAAGGGCAGCAACAGAGGCTGGGAGAGATTAGGAGCCTGGAGGCCCACCCCGCCGCTCAGAGCCTCTCCCCTGCCGACTCCCACATCCCCCTCAGAGCAGCTTCACCATCTGAAGTGTCACCCCGTTCACTCCACCGCCCAACCTCAGTGGCCAGGGCTGACGGAACCTCGGCAGAGCTGACCGCCAAGGGAGAATCCTGGCCCTCACACTCTGTGACTGGGACTAGCTTTCATGGGTTTGTTGCCAAGCCTGTAGACAGGAATGCAATCCCCAAAACCGCACTGCTCCTACAGGAAAGCGGACCCCCTTCCCTCGGGGATCCCCACACACGCACTGTTGAGAAAACAGGGGTTACAGGCGCGGAACAGGCAAGAACTCCCTGTAGTGATAACCTCTAGGGAAACGCTCAGAAACACCCCCAGATGCCCAACGAGCTCCCCACAAGGTCCTAACGGTCCCACAGCCTCCCACGGAAACAGCTTTCCTGGAAGGGCATTCGAGTCACCAGAACGCACCTCACCAATGTTGCAGGAGGGGCAACAGAATGAGACGAGACTGAGGGTGCCCCAGGCAGAAGCGGAAAGGCGTCTGAGCCGTCCACGTTTCTAGAACTGACTGTGATGAGACGACATGTCCACCGTTGCTTCAGGCCCTCCAAGGTATGAGCGCTCCACTAAGAGCCCCGCGCTGTGCCCTCCCCCCGGCTCGGGGCCTGCGCACACGGATGCACCCAAGGCGCCTTCCGCCGATGAATCACAGACGAACCCAAACACCAGGGAACCCTCCAAGGGATACAACGTATACACCAAACCTGGAGCAGTGGTTTGCTCTGGAGCGGTTCCCTGGGGAGTGAGACTGGAAGGGAGGACCTTCCCCGAAGTTTTCCTTTGTCATGTCAAAACTGGAGCTCACACAGGGCGGGCACCAGCTCTGCTCCTGCCACCCCACCACCACCCCTGCCTCCCGCAACCCACGCTCTGTGTGGCAATCCAGAAGGCGAATCCCAGTGAGGACCGGAGCGGCCCCGGGAGCGTGGAGAAGCTCCCCACAGCCGCTGAGGTGCTTGGATGCTGTCTGCTGAAAGGCAGCGTCAGCAGGTCGGGATGGAGGAAGCAGCGTTTTCAAGGAGCACTTCAGGGGGTGGCTGAGCAGGGACTCGGGAGGACCACGTAGGACACCAACCAGAGTAGGCCACCACGTGAACGACCAGTGGGCATACAGCTCTGACAAAACACTTCTCCAGATAGCTCTGCCGAGCTCTGGTTTAACGGCTGAGGAAACAGGGCCTGGACCCGGCACCCCGCCCAGGACAGGAGGGCCCACGGCCAAGGCTGCTTCGGGGGCACGTCTGCATGAGCGGGCCCGCAGGATGGAGCGGCCACTCAGTTAAACCAAATGAAGGGACGACAGGAAGGCAGCGAGGAAGGAGGGTGGGAGATGCACATCACTGAGGTGGGTGTTCAAAGCCACGATGAAGAGGTCAGAGTGAAGTGAGTCTGCAGGTCAGGGAAGAAACGCATCGAAGGCACCGTCTGAGGAGGACGGTTGTGGAGGACGGGCACGTGGCAAAGACAGTGGCCTTTTTCTGCCTCTCTGCCAGGCACACGCCACCGCCGGCCTCGGTACCGGGGACTCTCCCTGAAGCACCACAGCCATGCAAACCATGGACGGTGGCCTGTGGACGGCAGCACAGGAGACAGAACTTCCATTCAGGCCTCCCCGAGGCCCTGCCCACTCGCCGACGCTGCCAATCCACAGCTCACTCCCACCAAGCCCCCGGCGGGGGGCTGTGGTCAAGTGTTCCAGCTGCTTCAGACGTCTGTATGGTGTCGGCCAGCTCGGGGGAGCCTGAGGCCCTCCACTTTCCTCCCACACGAGCAGCCCTGCGAGAAGTGGGCCCAGGATCCCTGCACCCCCCTGAGCACCTGGCCAGGAAGCCTCCCTCAGGACTCCAGCCAGTTCAGGCACTGGCCCCTGGCCTTCAAGTCCAGTTCTAGAAAACAGGCTTCCCACTTATGTTTATGACTCAGCTTCCAACGCACTCGGCTACTTCGTGCAAAGCTCTGCACCTGCTCCAACGCAGGATGAGTGTTCTGAGCCTTCCCCCAAACGAGAGAGATCTTCCCGGTCCCGACCTCCCAAGACCACCCCCACCGGGCACGTGACCGGCGCGCAGGTCTGCAGCCATGAGAGCAGGCCAAGGAGCTCTGGTGCAGAGCCTCCCTCTAAACCAGAGCCCGGGGCTCTCCTTGCAAGCAGCGGCCTTTGGGAGCCACAGCACGTGAACAATCGCCCTGGTGCCGATGCAGCCGTCCCGGCCTGTCAGACCGGAGCAAGAGAAAAGGTCAGAACCAAGCGAGGACGAGCCCGTGAGGCTGCATGGATTTCCTGGCTGCAGGAAGAGATGGCGATCGGCGGCGCCAGCTAACCTGGACCGACTCAGAGAGCTGCCCTCCAAGAGCCGCTCAAGGGAAAAGGCCTGCCTTCCTTCTGGTGGTGGGGGTGGGGGGTGGTGACAAAGAGCCGCCAGAACAGCCAGAGCGAGGACCTGTCACTTCCAGTCACCCCCAGGCTGAAAACTCCCTTCGAAAGTCAGTCCTCACACAGATGAGGCAAAGTGGGCAGATGGGGCGAAGGCTGGTGACTGTGTCAACGTCCGTATCCTGGCCGTGACCTCGTGCTACAATTTGGGGGAAACTGGGCAAACGACACACAGAGTCTCTCTGCATTATTTACTAAAACCACATGTGAATCTAGAGTGACCTCGATAAGAATTTCAGTGAAAAACAACTCAATCCTCCTGTATTGTGGCATTTTACAAGCAAACAAATACCCATGTCCCCGTACGGCACCAAAATAAAACCAGACCCTCTGTAAATTGCAAGTGAATTCCACCGCTGAAGCCAGTCCCAGTCCCTGCCTTGGCCCTTTCAGGGTTATAAAATATTATTCAGCAAAGAAACTCTTTTCCAAGAGTGAGTCACAAAAGCCCAAAAGACCCTGGGCAGGATTTATAACACAGACAATAACCACGTCCGGCAGCAGGCTCGGCGCCCGCACGGCTACAAACCATAGATCAGCCCGGCGTCCCGCACGTCAGGGGAAGGCGGAGCAAAACGGGTTTCTTTTCTTAGATGGTCACCAGGGGACTTGGTGAGAAGCTGCGTTCTGATCCTTTCTTCCCGAGAAGAGGGAATGTGCTCCCACCCACCCACCCGAGCCCACCACAGCTCCACTTCGAGGGTCCTCGGTCATTAGCTTTTAACAAAAACAAAGGTATTAACAACATACACTGTCATCAGTGCTGCGATCTCTCAGACACTGCCTGCATCCAGTAAGTTGTCCCAGTGACCAACTGGCCTCTCCACAGGAGGGGGCTAACAGGAAGCCACGGGGGTTCAGATCACTTCTAAAGACATGACCTTTATGGGCAAGGCGCTGGAATCATGCCCCCATCTGTAGCTGGCCCCTTTGATCCCCCGGAGAAACTGAGAACAACGTGGGGCCATCGGAGCTGCCCTGTTGCCCCTGCAGTAGGGACTCGGAAGCAGACCACAGACGAGTGTGGTAGTTCCAGGTTTTATCTGCAGCTCTACTGACCCCCAGCAGCAAGTCACAGAGTGGGGGACACACCTCAGGCCCCAAGGACAGTCTGCCCACCCAGAGCCCCAGGTCAGAAAGACTTACAGAAGCTGGCTTTAAAGCAGGTGTGCACCTAGGATCTGGACATCAGCACGTAGCACACCGGTACTTGGAGCCCCCCCGCCCCGACCGACCAACGGGGCCGAGGTCTCAGCACCAGATGCAGGTTGTCATATTGTTTTCAGTGTCAACAGCAATGACCATGCAGCATTCTGTCTCCCTGTCTAACCCCTCCTTCCCTCGAAAGAGGACACAGGCAGATGACCGAGGGGGAGAAGACTTCCTATATGGGGCTGTGGGGGGGAGGGGTGGAGCCTGGTTAGCCATGGCAGATCCAAAGCCAGGACCCCTCCTAGGACTTGCTCCTATTCATCATTAATTTATCCTTTCTCGTGTATCATCATCTCTTCTCAGGAACACTGGAGAAACAGTGACCTCGTGATGGTGATGACCACCACAGACCCATCCCAGAAATTCCCGAACTCAGACAACAATGTCTGCATCCCATTATGGACCAGAACATCAAACCATGGGGCGCCTGGGTGGCACAGCAGTTAAGCATCTGCCTTTGGCTCAGGGCGTGATCCCGGCGTTGTGGGATCGAGCCCCACATCAGGCTCCTCTGCTGTGAGCCTGCTTCTTCCTCTCCCACTCCCCCTGCTTGTGTTCCCTCTCTCACTGGCTGTCTCTATCTCTGTCGAATAAATAAATAAAATCTTTAAAAAAAAAAAAAAAGAGAGAAAAAAAAAAGAACATCAAACCATGTGCAGGACATTGTTACTGAGAACGTTCCCATCCTGGAGGTGAGCTACCTCTTTTCTTTGGGGCCTTGAGTGTTTCTGTTCTAAGTCAAAACTCAGCCCCTACAGCTCACATCCACGCTCAACCCTGCTCTCCCCAGGAAAGAACAGGGCGCCAGCTCACCCCACACGAGAGGTTCCAGCAGAGCCAGTGGGGAAGGACTGGCATGGCCCCTTCTCCCGGATCCCTCAGACAGCCAGACAAAAAGCCTCTGGAAGTGCCCGGGAGGAGCGTGAGGCCAAGGTCAAGGGCCATCAGCAGGCCCGAGAGCAGAGCACACGTCTACAGTGATCTCCTGGCCCCTAACCCACCGCTGGAGAACCTAGTTCTAAAACACACCAAGACAGAGTTTTCAAAAATAATCAAGACATCGCACACCCGCATTCACAGCAGCATTATGCACAACAGCCAAAAAGCAGAACCACCCAAGTGTCCGTGGAAAGTTAAATGGGTAAACAAGATGTGGTCCATCCATGCCATGGAATATCATTCAGCCTCAAAAAGGAAGGAAATTCCAACATGATCCAACAAGGATGGACCCTGAGGACCTGATGCCCAGTGCAGTAAGCTGGTCACAGAAGGGCGAGCGTGGAGGAGGGGCCTGGAGGAGTCGCACTTACACAGACAGGAGGGAGGACGGCAGTGGCCAGGGGCTGGGGCAGCACATGTGGGGAGCTATGGTTTAGGGCGGACAGAGTGTCAGTTTGGGGACATGAGAAAGTTCCGGAAGTGGATGGTGGTGAAGGTTGTACAAAAGGTGAAAGCACTTATTGCCACTGGACTGCACACTTACAAGTGGTTAAAACAGTCCATTTATGTTATGTCTATTTCACCGTAATTTAAAAATAATAATAATCAAGCTGATATGGTCCAGTAAGGGTGAGAACTAGCAACAGTGATTTTTTCCTGACCTTGGTCATAAAGACATGAACTATTTGTCTTACAAAAGCATTTCCCGAGAGAAGAAAACAGAACTGACTTCAGGGATGTGAGACATTGCTCGGAAGGGACTACGAAGAGAGATGGCATTGCCCTCCCTGCCCCTCTCCCCTCCACTTCTCCTCCCCCTCCTCCCTCCCACCACCACCCCTTACCAGGCCATTTGCTGAGACTTCCTAGCCATGCCAGCCCACCTCACACCACAGAGCCTGATTTCTGCAAGGTCTGACCATCAGCTAATACAGACTCACCAAATGGACAGAGACAGAGCAACCCTTACCCTTTTCTCCATGAGCTGGAAGGAGGCCAGGTATGTGCTGCAGCCCAGACACCAGAAGGTTCTCAGGAAGAAGATGGAACGCAGGCTCCAGGACCGGGTGTGGCCTCAGGGTGTACTGCAGGCTGCAGCTCTCAATGAGGGTCATATGTTTGTTTTCTGGGAGAGAAACACCTATGTGACAGCTGGAACCAAAGGCCCTTTTGGTCAAACCAGCCAATAAATTGAGCATCTAAGCAAGAAACACCACAAACAGGAAACGTATTTTTCCACAGAGAAAGGGGAATTGCTCTGTTAGTTCAGCCTAAAAAGCAAAAAAGAATCAATCCTTAGTTAACTCTCTGCTAAAACTGTAATGACAGAGATACTCGTTTTTAATGCAACATAACAAAACCTCTCCTGCTCACCTCTCCCCACGCCCCGAGTGCTGAAGTCCAGGCACTGTCTGGTCCCCATCATCAGAGGGGGGCTAGAAGGCACCCTGGGCCTCAGCCAGCCTCCCTTTCCCACTCGGCATCAGGACTAGGCCCTGGAGGCAGCAGCCCCTGAGACAGAGCCTTGCCCTCAAGGATACACGCTCTGTTGGGGCAACCAAGACACTAACACACCGATACCCGTAGTACAAGGGAGAACGGGATCGAATCCCAGGAAAGGTGCAGATAGCGGATAGAGAGCTAGGGGGAAGAGGGAGAGCATCCTGGAGAAAGCAGCCGCTGAGAAAGGCCCAGACACAGAGCTCAGCAAGATGGAGGGAACAGCACCCACAGAAACTGGGGCGCAAGAAGAGGCAGAGCCCAGAATCACAGGGCCCTGGGGTTGAGAGGGCCTAGGGACATGCCCTGTACTCATCCCCACCAAAGAGTCTTGCTTGGTCTTGATTTCTTCCATTGACAGGAGCCTCACCATCTTCTGAGACATACTATGTGATTTCATGAGAAAAGAACTATGATCTACTGCATTCGTTAGAAAAAGAAATTAATGAAAACTTTATTTTTCATACCTAAATGCTACAAACATGGGATCTGCTTAGTTTAAAATTTTAAATGCCCCAAAAGGCACCCTCCCGTGTGGCTGGTTGGAGACACTGGTTGGGCCTCCGTGGAAAGCAAACAGGACAAATGTTACAAACTAGCCCCCAGGCCCAGCACGCAGCTTCCAGGAGTTCAAGCCACAGCTCACAGGCACGTGTGCAAAAGGGCAGCCGTCCACACGAGCAATGCTCCCAACCTCGGTGCTGCCAGTCCACCCCACGTCTGCTCTCAGACTCACTCGAAGTCCAACCTTCTCTGAGGTAAACCACCGTTCAGGGGGAAAGCAGAGGGAAAAATGAGAGTTGGACAGGCACCTCTGCTCCTGTCCTGGTAAAGACCCCCAGGGTCCAGGAGACTCAGGCCGCCTGGGGCACAACAGAGGGTGCACAGCAGCGGGGGGAGGAGGCCTCACTGAACCCTTTTATGCTTTTTTATGCTATTTTAATTCTGAATCACGTGCACGTATTGCCCATTCAGGCAAGAAATGCGTACATTTCTGGAAATGCCCACAGGGAGGTGAGCTACCAGCCACACCCCCTCAGGCACGCCCACACCACACAGCCTTCAATGCTGCCCCAGGACAAGGTGCTGGTTGCCCACGTCCTTCAAAAGGTCCTGATGCTGGGGCGCCTGGCTGGCTCAGTCAGTGAACATGTGACTCCCGATCTCAAGGTTGTGCGGTCAAGCCCCACGTTGGGTGTTAAAGCCTACTTAACATAAAATTAAAAATTAAAAATAAAGTCCTGATCCTAAGGGTGCTCCAGGACACAAAATGCTGGCAAAATAATGATTAGACTCAACTTAAGAAATAACCTAAGAGCCAATATTTATCAATAAAATTAAGCTTCAGACTAATTCCTCCTCTATCATGAAATTTTCGTCAAATTCAGCAGGCAGTGGAAGGGATGGGGTTGGCTCAATTTTTAACTCAGGCCATGGGGCATGCTCAAAATTCCCATCACAGAATCCAGGCAGCAACTCAAAGATACAGAAAATCACCCTCCCAAACAGATCACCTCCAACCACTTGACCCCCTCCACACCCCTGCCCTGGGCCAGCATGGGCCTCCGGCACGGGCCTCCATCCCAGGCCTCCAAGATGGCTTCTACCAGGCACCCCCATCCATCCTCCACGCGCCCAGCAGCCAGAGTGGGCCACACACCCTCCAGGTCACAGAGGCCCGGCAGGAAGCCCTGCTCTGCCTCGGGCAGGGCCCCCGGCTGCTGGGCCTCAAGGAGGACGGCTGGCACCCCTGCAGGACGGTCCTCTGCAGGCAGGCATAGCTGGACGGCCTCGTCGAGCCAGAGAGAACCAATGGGCCTCACAGTGAAAGGTTTCTGGTGCCAGCGTGGCCGGTGACAAACAGCAGCTGCTTCATCTGGTGGACAAGGCCGCTGCCCCAGAGGCCAGGAGGCTGACAGCCTCCCACCAGGCGGCTCTGGGCTGCCTCTCCCGGGGAAATCTGTGCGAAGCAACACCCTCCCCTTATGGTTCCTTCAGTTGTGTCAAATCCAAGCCCACCATACACTTTGCCCTAACCCACTAAATCAATCAGCTAAGCTGATAACAGTTTATGCTGAGAAAGAGCACAAGATGGGCTCAAAGCAGATAACATGTGGGGAAGTTACAGGGAGGACGGGAGGACTCCCACGGCAATACCGCAGGTGGGGCCGGGCGGGTCTCATCTCTTACGTTCGACAGGGTCCTGGAGCAGCGGGTGCAGGAGGGCTCGGGGGGTGCCATGATACAGCCTCAACCTGCAAAACAAGTCCACAGAGCACGTGTCAGCCCTCTGCATCTCGCGTTCAGTCACGAAATGTCAGCGACACTTCTCGCCCAACACCCGCTAGAGCTTTCTCCACGCCATCGCATCCTCTGTAGAAAAGAGACAGCTGAGCAGAGCAGCAGCACCCCCCGCCTCCCGTGCCTCCAGAGCTCCTGGCGACACACCTCCAGCACGCAGACAGCACTGCCCCGACGCACCCAACACCCGGGCGCTGGAAAAACTACACCAGGGAAATTTATCATCTCTGAAACGTCCCACGAAAGACAACATTTGAGGAACCGTCACGGCTGGGTACCTAGAGCAGTGGTTCTCACCCAGGGATACTGCCTCGCAGAGGACATGTGGTAATGTCCAGAGACATTTCCGACCATCACAGCTGGAAGCGGAGGGGAGTGCTTCTGGCATCTGCTAGACACCTTGCAGTGCCCAAGGATGGCCCCCACAGCAAAGACGTGTCCAGCCCCAAATGTCAGTGTGCAAGACTAAGAAGCTCCATCCAGAGTGACAACGTACACTTCAGCCCCGGCTGACGTGGTGACACGCTGCCTTCTCCGTCCTGCTGTGTCCAGCTCCCGAACAGAGCCCGGCACCGTGTGCTTGCTGAACAGATGCGCACGGCTAACTGGGTGTCTGTTCCTGAAGACATATTATTCAGCACCCACGTAACCTTACTGATGTGAGGATCCAAGGCAGAAGAAAAATTATCACTACCTACAGCCCACTGACAAGTCCTTGAAACAGGCAGAATGACCTTCCTCTAGGGACTCAACTGCCTCCATGTTGACACTGTGCTAAGGGCAAAAGGCAGTCCTAGCCCTAGCCCCAGCCCCAGCCCCAGAACCCTGTAAGTCTACTTTAACACAGAAAAATGCCTCTGGAAACTTCCTTTATCTCTACCCTCCAAGATACATGCTGGCAATCATCCCCCAAGCATATGTCCACCGATACACATCTGAGGGTCTCATGGCTCAGGTTTTATGAGACAGTAATAAATGACCTTTTCCTAACAACCCTTAGTCCCCTCGAGGTCCTGAAACCCTTGCTTCCCAATTCCTTAGAGACTTACACTACCCCTAACCCCCTCCCAACTTGAGTATATAATGGGCCACTCCTCACGACCCCAGTGCAGCTCTTTCTGCCCACGGGTCCTGTCCCCGTGCTTTAATAAAACCACCTTTTTGCACCAAAGACATCTCAAGAATTCTTTCTTGGTCGTTGGCTTCAAACCCTAACTAGTCTTTCCGACATCACTTACCACAGGTATAGCATTATCTCTCATGCCCAGAGCGAATCGGACTCAAGAGTTTGGGTCAGAGTTTGGGTCACTGGCCTAAAACCCCACAGGAATAAGTGAGAGCCCACCTCCATCAATGCCCACACCCAGGGCCTGAGCCAGTCCCACCCCAACCTAAAGGACGCCTGCTCGGTTCCCCAGAAACGGCGAACAGTTACTCCCACGGTCCACACTGTCAGCAACAGACCACAGCACAAGTTGACAATCGTAACGCTTTCTGCTGTGGCCAATGATGAGCAGCTAAATCTCCACAAAATGATGCTGGAAACCCCACGGGTGAAGAAAACAAGGCAGATACCTCTTGTCCTGGGAGACAGAGGTAGGAGATTCCGGTTTGTTGCCGAAGATCCGAAGAATTCCAAACCCACACGACAAAGCCTGGAGGGAGCCGTCCTGCTTCCGGCCTTCGGCGACCACTTCGACCACGGCCAGCACGTTAGGGTGGTTTAAGGACGTGTGAAAGTACATGGGCTGCAAGACAGAAACCACAAGTTCAGTGACGGACTGACCACCCACCAGCTGTGGAGAGCACACAGAAAAGGCGCGGGCACACTCGCTCTGCTGTCGTATAAACGCCACAAGCGCGTGGCCGTGTGCAACCCAGCGTCCCTTCCCCGGCGCCGCATGAGAACAGGCACCGTACAGTAGCTCCCTCGCAGTCAAGAACATTCCGGAGCGCTCAACACCCAGGACATCAGACCATTGGCTTCTGCTCCAGGAGCTTCCCACCCACAGAAAATGCCGACAGACAGCAGGCCCTCTGTGCACCACCCCGCGGCCCGGCGAGGACCCGGTCGCTGCAAACACACACACACAGACACACACAGACACACACAGGCCTGCTGAGCCACTTCATGGAGCGCTCGCTGCAAAAAATTACAACAGCACTCGCCACTACCGACTCCAACCGTGTTACGGGTAACCATTATGAAGCTCTACCTAAACTAGTTCTCTTTCGACTAAGCAGGAGCCTTAGCTTTCTGGGGATGCTGTATAATTATCCCCCGTTTAGAACCCAACTAACATCTTTTTATGACAAAAAATCGCCTTGACATCATTTTCTTACAAGATTTGGTTTTTGGATCTAAGCCAAGCAGACGGTATTCAAGTTGCTCTTAAAAGGCTTCCCACCTGGAATGTTCCCACTCCCTCATATGCAAATGCAGCCCAGCTGGGCCCCATTCCTGCCCATCACCAGGGGGCGGTGGAACGGGTCAGATCCTCCTGCCTCCAGCCCCGCAGGGATGTGCGCTCAGGGGGAAAGAAAGCGCCTCTGCTCTGCGAGGTTTCTTTCTACTTCATGAAGCCCGGTGCGGCTGCTTTTATTTAAAACTAATAAACGTCACAGGCACCGAAGATGGGGACAGAGGCGCTGCCGGGTTCTGCAGAACAAACCTAGATGGGGGCTCCGGACACGGAGGGGTCCCTGGAACAGCAGCGTCTGTGCTAGGGGACAAGCACAGGGTGCCGGGTCACCCGCTGAGCACAACCTCCCCCCACAAGGCAGGGAGCGGTAAGGCAGGGCCAGGCTGGGCCGCTGAAGGGACGTGATTTAAACGTGGACTAATCCCCCATTAACGAGTCATTACCATGGTGTCACCGGGAAAACGTTTACTGTAATCACAGACTGTCAGCCCAGGATAACTGAGAGACACATTAAAACATCAGCCATGAGATATAAATCGTTATTCTATTATCTTTTATTGCAAAATGATGAAATAATGACCACTTACAGCTGACAGGTGGTTGGACCAAAAGAGAGTTATGTTTCTGTTTCCAAGACTCAAGAACTGTTTTCCAAAGCCCCACTGTAGAGTCGGGTTTGTTCCTGTCTCACCTCTTATATTTACACCTGTGCACATCCCTGTGAGGAACACTATCCCCTTTTCCTTTCGGCAGTGAAACAAATATTTTAAACCCTGATGCAAAGCCACAGTCGTCTCCCACTTAGAGGTCACCTTGAAATCGCTCTGCCTGAAGGCCGTGGGACCAGCTGCATGTTCCAAGTTCAAATCTATGGCTGCTCCCTCTCCCTTCCGTTTACCCCCAAAAACAACTGTTCTGAGACCAAAACAACAAGAGCAGAGCCCCGTTGTTGTCTGTCTGCTAAAGCCCCATCTTCAACCTGGACGGTCGGCCACCGAAGTGCATCCTGACCCTGACCCGAGCTGTGACGGGCGTTGCCGTGAAGGGCGCATGCTCTTTTCCAGACATAATTTACGGACCCTTCAGTGTGGGAACAGCACTGGGCTGAAGAATTTCTAAGGAACCTGAAAACACGATCCACCCTCAAGTTCAGAGTTCAAAGGTAAAGGCTAGATTAGGCAGGCATAAAACCCAAACCCTGCTCAGGACCGACCAGAAGCATGTGATGTAAGAGCCTCCCAGGGGCGAGAGCCCAAGGCAGCTCTGCAACTTATTAGGAAAAACCCACAGGCCCGAGTCACCCATGCTAAGCCCCAGCCTGCAAACCAAGGGCTGCCAGACCCAGCTACCCAGCTACCTTTCCCACCTCTCCCAGGCACGCAGCCTTTAGCCGCTGGATCTGGAACTCCCTGCTCAGTGCCAGGGAGGCAATCTCCTTGGGGTACCCCTCTCACCTCCCCCAACAGGAAGGTCACCTTGCCTGAAAAAAAGTTTCTCTTCGCTAGAAACGTCTGTCTATAAAAGCCCTTCACTTTGTCCAGCTCCCCGGAGCTCCTTCCTATTTGCTAGAGGGGATGCTGCCCGATTCATGAGTCGTGAATAAAGCCAATTAGATCTTCAAATTTACTCAGCTGATTTTTGGTGTTTAACAAGCTTTAATCCCCCGGTCACCCTGTGGGGACTGTCCCCAGGAGGGCGATGCCGGGCCAGCCCGGTTCACCTGTACCTAGGCACCATTCCCGCCACACATCCCGCCAGCACTCAGCTGAGCAAAACCCGCAAACAGGCCCTTCAGTCTGAGGACACGTAATTAACACGGTGCAGCTCCGAGAGGAAAACTCTATGCATCAACTGAGATTGCATGATTACAAGTTTGAGTCAAGCCCATCAAATTACCTGCAAGAGAGGGCCTCTCGAGACCCAAGAGGGGGGCCCTCAATTCACCCCAGTCACATCCCCACTCATCTACATTTGACAGGTTTCCTCCCTGACAGGATAAACAGATCAATACATCATGGAAATGCCCCTCTCTTAATGCCTTCATCTTCAAAAACATGGACACCATTTTGCCTCGGGGCCAGGTCCCCATTTCTCATCCACACGACAGAACTGAAATTGGGCCTCTGATGGTGTGCCTCTGTGGAGAGGCTGCAAGCATGCGTCCCCAACGGCACCACCACAACCCGCCCCCTTTGGTCCCAAGCAGAAGGCTGGGCACACGGCCAGGGAAGAGCAGGGCGGAGATGACAACAGTGCCTTCCAAACAATTCTTTTTAAATACACCTTTAATAGAATGTCTTCAGGAAGGCAGATAATTTACAAACACCTCCCGCAGCTCCGATCCGCCAGCTCAGCCTCCCACTTGAGGCTAGGATGGTTTCCTGTACACTTCCGACCAGCACACTGAGCGCTCCGAGCGCGGGGATCTCTGCTACACAAAACTCTCTGCTGGGAAACGCAAAGTCTCGAGGTCTGAAGTCAGAAGCTTCTGTTCACCCGGGACAGAGCCCACTGTCACCCACAGCAAACAGCACACGATGGATCCAGCCGTACCAGGAGACGTGTCCAGCCCCAAATGTCAGCGTGCGAGGCTGAGAAGCCCCGTCCAGCGTGACAACGTAAACTTCAGCCCCGACTGACGTGGTGACAGGCTGCCTTCTCCGTCCTGCTGTGGCCTGCTCCCGAACGGAGCCCGGCACCGTGTGCTTGCTGAACGGATGCGCACGGCTAACTGGGTGTCCGTTCCTGAAGACATGTTATTCAGCACCATGTAACCTTATGACACGCGTAGCGTTATCTCTCACGCCCAGGCGATAAGTCAGAGTCAAGAGTTTGGGTCACTGGCCTAAAACCCCGCAGGAATAAGCGAGAGCTCACCTCCATCAATGCCCACACCCAGGGCCTGAGCCAGTCCCACCGCAGCCTAAAGGACACCTCCTCGGCTCCCTCAGAAAAGCAACCCTAAATACCCCACAGTATGTACTACTATGAACGAACAACACAAGTTGACAGATTTAAAGCTTTCTATCGTCCTGCATGGCAAGTGGTTAAATCTCCTGACAACGAAGGTCCAATACTAGAAGCATCCTGGAGAGCGGTCATCCCCCCACTTCTGGCTCCGAGTCCCTGGGGTGCTTTCTGTAGAGCTGGAGAGCAAGGGGTCCTCCGTGGAGGGAGACTCCGTAGTCAGCGCCCCGCGGAAGGACGCTGCCCTCCGGCCCTGCTGTGCTCACCTACACTGGGGAGCAGCACAGAGGGCCCGTGAGAGGCAGCGTGGCTGTGGCGGGAGAGGACCAGGGCACATTCAAGAAGCAGGGGATTAATCAGGTCACTTAAAGAGCTTCCAGAGTCTCCTTGGGATTACACTGATATTCCTTGACAGCATCCACTTTTACAGAGGGAATTACACGGCTCTCGTTACTCTGACGAATGACGACATTCAGGAATGGTTTCTCGAGGCGTGGTTAACGGAAGCAGAAGCTACCCGGTTAGCTGTGTCTCGAGCTCAGACGGCCAGTTTCCCGACTGCTCTAGCAACAGCCAGGGCAGGAGGAAGCCCCATCTGCACGGCGGCTGTCCGTGGATAAGCCCTAGGACCCCTGCCCCGTCACTCCCATAAAACAGAAGGAGGAGGAAAAATGAGACTGTCACGGGAAGCCTGCGCACGGTTAGTTAAGGGGAGAATTTGAAGGAGAATTATGTCCATCTCAGAAAGAAAATGTAGAAACTGCATGGTACTTTGGCTTCCCAGATTATTTTTTAAAAGATAATTTTGAGAGGCTGAACAAATTATTAACCATATCAGCAGAAGTGAAAGGCAATTCCTCTACAGGAGGACGGTCTGGAAGGATGGCTCAGAACCCTGGTCTTTGAGCTGAGAGGCTCCACCAGGCAGCGCCCGGGAGGCTGAGCCCAAGGGAGGAGGCCAAGGGGGGAGGAATTCATCATTCATGGAAAACCAGCTCCGGTTCAGGGCAAGACTTCC
Organism: Ailuropoda melanoleuca; assembly: GCF_002007445.2. Classification (NCBI taxonomy): domain Eukaryota; kingdom Metazoa; phylum Chordata; class Mammalia; order Carnivora; family Ursidae; genus Ailuropoda; species Ailuropoda melanoleuca. Next base: position 3,903,214 of record NC_048228.1, read on the forward strand.
TTTTTCAAGGTCTTTTTCCAGGATATTGTTTGCCAAGTAATAAAATCAGAGCTACGTAGAACACTGACAACTCAGGAAAAACCCCAAGCACCCGAGCTTAGGTCACTAATCCACATTGGGACTGGACAGCCACGGTGATTCCAAAGATGGTCCCCTGCTACTGGCAGCCTGTTCACCTCCAATCAGATCTCCCCATGCCACCGCTGACCAGTAAAACCAGAAAACACGGGCAATTAATAAAATCAGAAAAAGATCTTCACCGAGTTTCAGACTCCCCTCTGAACAGGACACAGTGTACTTATTTCCACGGGTGCACGGGCAGAGCGCGCAGGCCCTCCGTGTGTCAGTGCCGCCACGGGAACAGTCTGCATTCCGACGGCCTGTGTGCACGGACATGCACAGAAGCACGCAGGCATGTGCCGCACACGGGATGCTCGTTCATTAACTAAGCTGGAAAGAAACCCACTTCCCTGTGTTCAAAGCATCAAGGAAATGAGAGAAGTGCTGGCTCAGAGGACGCTGCTGAAGGGCGCGGCAGGCCAGAGCGCATTCCTGGGGCGCCACTGGCCTCTGCTGCTCGCCTTGGGCATAGCAGCCGGGCAGCAGCAGCTTCGGAGCAGCTCCGTTGCGGTTCAGCCCACTGGCCCTGCTGCAGGCTCCGCGTCAGCAACTCCAGAAATGAAGGGCACAGAATCTTCCAGAAACATTAAACACTGTGGTCCTCACTAACCCACAATCCCCTATCGCCACACCCAGCTCATCAGAAGACAAAGAATGAGAGCAGCCGAGGCTGAGCAGGAGCGCCCCCCCCCCACCCGACTGGACGTGGCCCTGAGCTGTGAGCCAGGAGGCCTCAGGACCAGCTGACGTCTGAGGTGTCTCGGTCCCACGACCGGTGTGGCAGCGGAGACCTCTGGGGGTAGGAATGCGACGCCTGGACAAGTCCAGGAGGAGCAGGTCAGTTCCACAGGGTCACCAGAGCCGAGCCACTCCAGGCAGAGCATGGCCTGTGGGACATGACCCTGCCACAGGGACATCCCACCACTCGCCACGGGCCATGGGCTGAGGGGAGGACACGGAAGAGGGACTCATTCCAAAACCACAACTGCAAAGCACTCCAGTGCTGATTTCAACACACACCTCCATCCCTCGACACACGAGATTTTTCCAGACGGAGAGTGCAGGGCCCTGGGAGCAGACGCGGGTCAGGCGAAGGCTGTGGAGACGGCCTCCCCAGGTCCGCTGCTCCGGGCACTCCCGGCCTCCTGACCTGCTGGATTACTCTTTAAGGAGGGACACATAACACTGACCTCTGGAAGAAGGTGGCGACGAGGGGATCACATAAATGTGCCATGAGCCAACGCCCCTCCCGCAGTTAACTCCCCAGCAGGGGACAGCATGTCACCACCGCCGTCATCCCTCACTGTAGTAACTGTCACACACCAGGCGTCCCTGGGCCTGACTACTGTACACATGACGAGGACACATCAGAAGGCTGCCCCCCAGGGCAGCAGAGGCTAAGCCGGGCCAGGTGATCAGCCACGCCACAGACACGCTGCTCCTGGCGAACCCTGTCCTGCTGCATCAGAGGCATGAAGGCCACTCATCACCTGTGCTGACACAGCCCTGTAAGGAGTCGCCAACGGGCCCACACGTGACTCACATATGACGTGGCCAGCCAGAGGCCTTTCAGTGGCATTTGCATGTGCCGTGTGACAACCTTAACAAAAGGCGTACCTTCTGTGCCCAGGACGCATGTTTTAGCCAGGCTTTATGGGACTTTCCTGACCTCTGGGGGCAGGAGGGCCCTCCACAACCCCGTGAAGGGACAGCTCCCATCAGAATCAATCCATGCCCCAACCGCAATCCTACCTCCGGGTAACAGCCAAATGCAGAGAGCAGAACATGCTCCGCCGGCCCCCGGCGGCATCATGACTGGGCCGGGACAGTCCCCAGCAGGAAAGGGCCACCTTGGGCTCTGGTTCATGCAGTGACACCTCCAAGAACGGCTGTGGTCACCGCCACCTCCATTATTCACGGCACTACCTATCCCTCCGGCCCCACTCTACACACGAGAAAGACCAAGTCAACGGGGCCTCAGTCCTCTCCAGACCTGTGCCCGTCAATCAAGCAGACCCAAACTGTTTGGAAGCCCAGCCCAGCCCTGGGCTCTTGCCCCTGCGCCACACCCGTGCAGCCTGCGCGCGTGTGAGCCCTGGTCCGCTCACAGCTCTTCACGGGACTAGCCTCTTCCTCCTGCAGGTTCGGCTGCAATGTTCACAGTGAAGGGACCTTCTTTGCCTTCCTGCGGCAGGTCTCCCCGTTCGCCCCCAGGGACAGCAATGCACTGGTCTCCTTCCAAGCTAACCACAACTTGCAATGACTCTGTCACCTGCCTTTGCGTGTCCCCCCATCCTACCATGCCCATGCAGTCCACCTCCACCCCCGCCACCCAGCCCCAGGGCCGAACAGAGGCTGGTATTTGGTGCAGCTGAACCAAGACAGAAAACACCGACCTGCATGAGGCCAGAGACAACCAAGTGGTAGAAAGCAATGCCAATGCAACCATGCAGTGAGGAAACAGAGGCATGGGTTCGAGTCCAGGCTCTGCCGCCTGCTACCTGGGCAAGTCACCTTCATTTTTCAATTGCTCATCTTTAAGACAAAGAAGCCAAAATGAAAGAAGGGGAATAAGGACGGTAAGGGGAAACAGGGGAGCCAGATGAGATCAATAATTTCCTAACTTTGTTCCAAGAACCCCAAGGTTCCTTGAAGGTGAGAAGACCCCCAAGTGCCCCTGCCTTACCGTTTCGACAGAGCCACGTGCTCTCATCTGTTCGGGACATTCGGTTTCCACGCAGGTTTTGTCTGGAGATGAAGTGCCCCAGTGCTAACACAACCTTGGCAATAGCCCATCTGCTGCTCTGTGGCGTTCCTCGGGTCCAAGATGCACGGGTCGTGACCCTGGCAATATCCCCTGCACCTCTGCTCTGGGCCACAGAGCAGCCCCACCCGCCACCATGGCCCACCTCATCGAAGACGATCCTGGACGGCTGCCTGGACAGCTGCTCCACCGGCCTCACCGCAGTCTTCCACGTCCTCCCGAAAAAGTGTCGGTAGGTGACATCAAAGAGAGACACACGCAGATGGCAGCCCACCTCCGAAAGCACCTCCAGCACTCCCTAGGAGACAGAAGGGTACCGGCCCTGAAGGCTTCTTGACATCATGAGCCATCCGCCCTGTGCTGAGCGACCAGCTGGGGAGAACTGGCCCACTCAGCATCCATCTTTTAGGTGTCACTATCCCTTGGGGGAACTGCCTCTCTCCCGTGGCCAGTGGTCTTGGTAGGGTTATGCATTAAAGTGCTTGGCCCTCCCCTGGCCAATCACAGCACTGAGGTCCCACGGCACAGACAGACGAAATGACTTGACTTCCAGATCATCTATCATGTGCAAACCAACCAATCTAGAGTCTAGACTCCCACCTGCCCCTCTATCTGGTTCTTACAGTCCCAGAGGCCAGAGATCATTCACACAGGCTAACCCTAAGCCTGGTCACCTGCTCAGCCTGCCTTGCCTGTTCCTTCCCACGAAAACCACAATGACAGCTCTTGGCCATGGTCTCCCCAGCTGTTCCGCCTCCTAACTGACCCCGGTGCCACCCCACGTGGCCCTATGTGGCCTGGCATACCCCACCCCTCTTGGGGAATGGTAACAAACCGTCTTCTCCATGTTGCCCTCGCCGGCCCTGAATACAAACAAAATCCCACGCCCACCTGTGTAACTGCAGCAACTGTGAGGGGAAGAGGGAGGGGCCAGATGTGCCACCTAACTCAGCGGGGGGGCCTCTCACAAGTCCTTGGGCTGGGCACTTTACACAGCTCACAACTGTTCTGTCCGTTACACTCCCTCCAGCTAGCACATGGAGGTGACGGGGTGGTGCAGCTGATGGGCTGGATGTGGGAGGTGACAGACAGAAGCAGGAAGGATGGGGTGGTCAGCAGCTCTGGGGTGTCTAGGCCTTGCCCAGGTCTAGTGCTACAAGTCCCACATCCTTAGTGAAGGATGATGGCATGTTCTCTGTCCGGGGATGCTGGGAGCGAAGTGGTGTCAGGTATGGAGGTGGGGAAGACGGCCAACAGGTCTGCAGGAGGCATCTGAGCCCAGTTTCAATCACGGAGTTGTAGGGGCCTCCCCACCCACAGGGCTTCACAAACCTCTCACAGCACACGGGCTGCCTCTCTACCCACACCCTTTTAGTGTACCTCTCCTCAGGAACTTCTCCCACTTGTGACTAACTCCCCTGCCTTCCCTGACCATAGCCGTCCTGACCCAGCTTTCTATTTCCCCAGCATTCATCCAATTCTCTGCTGCCCCCAGCCGACTGTGAGCTCTGGGAGGACAAGAGCCCAGAATATTCCCTTCCCTGCTCCATCCTCAGGGCCTGGAACCAGACTTTGCCCATGTAAGTACTCGGTGCACTCATCCCCTGGGGGCCTGGTCCTAGGCCTCCCCTCACTGCTGGTCCTGCCCAAGGTGCTTCCATCAGCCTCTTTCTCCTCCTCATCCCCATTCCTCCCCCCTCCCCCTCCCTCCCTCTTTAACACAATGCTCTTCCCTCCTCACCCTCCCCCTCCTCCCTGCCTCCTCCTCCTTTCCTTCTCCTCCTCCTGTTCCTGCTTCTCACTATACTCTCCAAGACGTAAGCACCAGCCGGGACCTAAGTCCCAAACCCTTCTTACTGACCTAGACTTCTTCCCAGAACTCCAGACCTTAACCACCCCCCACCTTGATGCTACTTTGTACCCATTTCTATTCAGGTAAGTTTCTAGACAGTCTCTGCTACTGTGTGAAGACCGAATATGGGACAGTCATCCCTGTCCCCCACACAGCTCCAACCGACAATGGTGCTCAGGAAACAACAAACTGAACTGGAATAGCCATCCCAAAGCAAAGAAGTACAATCAACATTCATGGTAAAAATTAAACTCAATGAAAATGGGAAATGAGGAGCGCCTGGGTGGCACAGCGGTTAAGCGTCTGCCTTCGGCTCAGGGTGTGATCCGGCATTGTGGAATTGAGCCCCACATCAGGCTCCTCCGCTGGGAGCCTGCTTCTTCCTCTCCCACTCCCTCTGCTTGTGTTCCCTCTCTCGCTGGCTGTCTCTATCTCTGTCAAATAAAGAAATTTAAACTTTTATAAAAGAAAGAAAAAGAAAATGGGAAATGGAACGGCCAAAAAGGCATATGAAAATTATTAAGAAAGTGTCCTGTGTTCAAAAGCATGTAATATTTTTAGCCAATTCCTGGGGCGCCTGGGTGGCACAGCAGTTAAGCGTCTGCCTTAGGCTCAGGGTGTGATCCTGGCGTTATGGGATCGAGCCCCACATCAGGCTCCTGTGCTATGAGCCTGCTTCTTCCTCTCCCACTCCCCCTGCTTGTGTCCCTCTCTCGCTGGCTGTCTCTATCTCTGTCAAATAAACAAATTTAAAAAAAAAATCTTTAAAAAAAAAAAATATATATATATATATTTAGCCAATTCCTTTCACAGGGATTTTTGCTATCATCTAAAGATGTCAATTCTCAAAATAACTACAATATAAACTTTATAAGACTACACTTTTGCACGTTTCCTACTTGGTCTTTTATTTTTTCCTACTTGGTCTTCTTTTAAATGCTGTCTTTTCACTGATTATTGTGTGTACAGCTGACCCTTGAATAACTGCAAAGGTCCACTTATATGTAGTTTGGTTTGGTTTTGATGAACACAGTACAGGACTGTAGATGTATTTACTCTTCCTTACGATTTCTTAATAGAATTTTCTTTCCTCTACCTGACTCTATTGTAAGCACACAGTACACTATACATAGCGTACAAAATACATGTTAATCAGCTGTTTACGTTCCTGGGAAGGCTTCTGGCCAACAGGAGGCTATTATTTGTTAAGTCTGGGGGGGTCAAAAGTTACATGCAGATTTTTGACTGTGTGGGAGTGAGTGCCCCTAACCTCTACATTGTTCAAGAGTCAGCTATAAATCTGTAAAACTTTGGGTTCCTGTGTTAAATCCCACCTGATCCTTTATGTCTATCAGTAGATCCAATGTCCTAATATTTTAAGGAGTTTTGTGCTAATATTCACGAGGGACGTCCGTATGTACTTTTCTTGTGATGTCCTTGCCTGATCTGGTTATCGGTGATGGCAGCCTCAAACAGCTGAGAAGCATTCTCTCCTCCTCTGTTTTCTGGAAGAGTTTACCTAAAATTCATACTATTTCTTCCTTTGATACTTTATAAAATTCAACAATGAAGTCATCTAAGTCTGGAATTTCTTGATAGGAAGTTGTTTAATTATGAATTCCATTTCTTTAATGAATACAGGACTTTTTATATTTTCCATTTCTTTTAGAGTTGCTTTTGGTAAGTCATACTTTTGAAGAAATTTGTCCATTTCAACAAAGTTATCAAATTTGTTGTCACACAAGTTATTCATAATATCCCTCAACTATCTTTTTAACATCTGATATATAGTAATGCTTCTTCTTTCCTTCCTAATAGTGGCAATTTGTGTTTTCTTGCTCTTTTCACATGATCGGTCTTGCAGTTTACCAATCTTATTAATCTTTTCAAAGAACCAACTTCTAGCTTTGCTGGTTTTATCTATTATTTGCCCTTTCTTTACTGATTTCTAAATCTACCATTTCCTTCTATTTTTTTGGGGTTTAACTGGTTCTTCTCATGTAGATTCTTAGGGAGGACACAGAGGTCATTGATTTTATACCTTTTTTCTCCTCTTACATAGTTATACAAAGCTGTAAGCTTCCCTCCAAGGACTAAATTACTTAAATCCCATATATTTTGGTATGTTCTTCCATTACTCAGTTCAAATTATTTTCTAATTTCCCTTTGAAGTCTTCTTTGGCCCATGGGTTAGTTGGTAGTGTGTTGTTTAATTTCCTGCTATTTGAGGATTTTCTAGGTATCTTCTTGTTGATTTCTAATTTAATACCATATGAGTCAGTGAACATATATATACTCTTTATAAATTTCAATCCTTTTAAATCCACTGAGACTTATTTTCATGGCCCAGCATACGGTCTGTCTTGGTGAATGTTCCATAGGCACTTGAAAAGAGTGTATATTCTATTTGTTGGTTATAGTGTTTTAGAGATGACAGGTCAAGTGGTGGATAGTGTTTAGATCTTCTAAATCCTTATGGGTTTTTTGGTCTATTTGTTCTATCAATCATTGAGAGAGGAGGGTTAAAAGTCCCCAACCGTGATGGTGAATTTGAATGGAGCTCCCTTTAGTTCTACACAATTTTGCCTCATGTGTTTGGAAGCTTTGTTACTGGGTGCTGTGCACGGATCACAGCTGGCCCAACAGTTATGCTTTGAAAGGCCAGTATACAAGGCTGGCCCTTGGCTAGAGGCTGAGCACTAGCTTTCAGGAGGGTTCCCATCACCCTACCAACAACAGTACCCTGTGTCTAAACTGTACAAAGTGGTTTATGCTGAACACCTGCTCTCTTGCTGGGAGTCTGGAATTTGGGAACATGCTAGGCAGAGGATAGCCACCTGAACAGTCCTCAAAACCCCATGGCCACTGAGTATCTAACAAGCTTCCTTGGCTGGGAACATCTCACACATGTTGTCACGACTCGTTGCTGGGGGAACTGAATATGTCCTGTGGGGCCCACTAGCAGAGGACCCCTGAAGCGTGTGCCTATTCCCCCACTCTTCCCCCCCATATGCCTTTCCCACAGCTGATCTCACTCTGTGTCCTTTCACTGTAGCAAATCTTTCCCGTGAGACTGATTATATGCTGAGTCATGTGAACCTTCCCAATGAATCACTGAACCTGGGGGTGGTCTTGCAGGCCACAACAAAGGTACCTGCACATTTAGGACTGTCCTATCTTCTTGACTGCCATCATCATTACAAAACACCCCTTTATCTCTGGTAATACTCCTCACTGTGAAACCAATATTGTCTGACATCAGCACAACACAGAGGTTTCTTACTGGGTTTACATGGCCTATCTTTTCTCCCTCCTCTTACTTTCATACGTACAGTTCATGTCTTTCTGTCTAAAGTGTGGTTTTTTATAAACAACCTCTAAGTGAGTCTTACACAATAACTTCTAACACATAACTCCAAGTCAGGAATTCCACTTGTAGGAATTATTCTACAGACATACGTGTACATATGTGTAAATGAAGTTAATCACTGTAGCTGTGTCTGTAATAGCAAATGACTGGGGAAAAAATCTGTGTTCATTAATAAGGGTCTGGATAAACAAATCAGGTTCATCCAAACAGAGAACTTCTATGTTGTGTTAAGAAAAAATAAAATTCTGGGGTGCCTGGGTGGCACAGCGGTTAAGCGCCTGCCTTCGGCTCAGGGCGTGATCCTGACGTTATGGGATCAAGCCCCATATCAGGCTCCTCCGCTATGAGCCTGCTTCTTCCTCTCCCACTCCCCCTGCTTGTGTTCCCTCTCTCGCTGTCTGTCTCTATCTCTTCAAATAAATTAAAAAAATAAAATCTTTAAAAAATAAAAATAAATAAATAAATAAAAATAAAATTCTTCATGTAATGACATGAACAATCTATAAGACATACTACTACAAATATTTTTTTAAGCAAAGTAATACAGGTATATTTATCTGTTATATTTGCTTAGGGTTTCTGGAAAGTCATACCAAAAAACAGGTCACATCGGCTGTGTCTAGTGTGGAACACTGGTGCCTTAGGGACCTCCTCATGTACCCTTGTGAATTTCAACAATAATTACCTTTTCAAAAAGAAATAAATACAAATAAACAAATGAAATAAAATGGGACAATAAATAAAATTTCCTTCCTAAATTTCCTAGGAGAGAGGATGGTGCTGTCTGCTAAGCTATGAGCTCCTATAAGGTGGAGGCCGCTGGCGCTTTCTGCCCAGGCTGGGGTCCAGCTGGCTGCCTAGAGCAGGGCACCCCGTGCCACCGGCTGCACTTCTCTCAGACTGTCTCCTCTTCCGGAAAATGCAGTTGTGATGCCCCCCGCTTCCAAGGGCTGCTGCAAGGAGGCAGCGGACTGAAAGGGAAAGTGTTGAGCAGTAAAGCTGGAAGAGCGGCAGCCGCCACGGGCTAACACAACGCCAGCACACAGCAGGCGCTGGAGCAGAGGGCTTGGAAATGAACGCTGTGGGGCCTAAGTGGTTTCCTAGATCCAGCACCCCAACAACCGTGGACACATGGAGAACCGCGCTACCATCCACAGAGGACATAGCCTTGTCAGGCCAAACCCTACAAAAAGTCACCTGCCCACACTGGCAGGTCTGGATCCTTCTCATGCATCCCACTGGGTCTCACTAGAACCATCCGATTACATGGGTGCTCCGTGGGCAGCGCAGAGGCACCAACTTCTCCAGCAGCCCCACTGCCCCCAAAGGACACACACAGAGGCAGAGCCGCAGGGCAAGAGCGTGAGCGTGCAGAAGGCTGTGGTACGTCCAGGCACATGGCTTCTGCCAGGATACCCAGAGCTCTGCCCCTCAGTTCTAACCGCCAGGCTACAAGCAGGCTGTGCTGAGTCATGCACAAGCCCACCTCCTGCAAACAACCTTGCTCAGAAATAATGCAGGAAATCAGATTACCTGGGTATTTAAATGGCTCTACTGTGGGCAGAAAGAAACCTTTACTCAGTGTCAAAAGTGCTGACCAAGTCGCTGAATCACATATTCTCTTTGCTGATGAGCCACTTTGCCTCCAAATACTGCCAAGGCCCAAGGTAATGGGTACAGCGGTAAGATTCAAATAAATAAGTGAAAATCAATATCCCCTCAGCTGAGAGCAACAGCAGCATGCATAGGACAATAAATAGCACATTTCTTTACCTGCTTAATTAGTGGCCCATCAAGCCACTTCAGGACACACTGAAATGCCGTCGATTCCTTTAAAGGCTGGCGTGCTCTCTGTGGGTGGGGAGGGACCAGCACGTTTTGGTCAAAAATCTTGAGCCAGTCACTCATTCTGCCAGTCTGAGGGTCACCTGGGCCTCTAGGATTACCTGTACAATTTGTGTTCAAGTAAATAAAGGAGTTATAAGGGCCATAGTGCTCAGAGCAATTCTGAACGTCTCCTACCTCCCCTTGCATCCCAGAGGAACCACCATCCCCAAAACCCACACTTTGCAATTCCTCCCTCCAAACCCCAGTGCAACAGACTGCTGCCTGTGCCACCTTCCCCTGCTAAACACGCCCCTCTTGCTCCAGATACCCTCTCTGTCCCTGGAGCCAACTACAGCACGACTATGCTGGCCTCAGTAACTGGCACAGAGATGGGCACATCCAAGCCTGTTGTGTACGGTTGTGGAGGTCAAGCACTACACAACAGTGCCAGGCCTTGGGGACTAGGGCTATCTTAGAAGGGACCAGGAAGCATGACCCAATCAGAGCCAAGGAAATGCATATCTCACAGCTTCTGCTGGCTCTGCTGAGAGAAGGAAATACTTGTTTCTGCAGCNCGTGAAGGGACAGCTCCCATCAGAATCAATCCATGCCCCAACCGCAATCCTACCTCCGGGTAACAGCCAAATGCAGAGAGCAGAACATGCTCCGCCGGCCCCCGGCGGCATCATGACTGGGCCGGGACAGTCCCCAGCAGGAAAGGGCCACCTTGGGCTCTGGTTCATGCAGTGACACCTCCAAGAACGGCTGTGGTCACCGCCACCTCCATTATTCACGGCACTACCTATCCCTCCGGCCCCACTCTACACACGAGAAAGACCAAGTCAACGGGGCCTCAGTCCTCTCCAGACCTGTGCCCGTCAATCAAGCAGACCCAAACTGTTTGGAAGCCCAGCCCAGCCCTGGGCTCTTGCCCCTGCGCCACACCCGTGCAGCCTGCGCGCGTGTGAGCCCTGGTCCGCTCACAGCTCTTCACGGGACTAGCCTCTTCCTCCTGCAGGTTCGGCTGCAATGTTCACAGTGAAGGGACCTTCTTTGCCTTCCTGCGGCAGGTCTCCCCGTTCGCCCCCAGGGACAGCAATGCACTGGTCTCCTTCCAAGCTAACCACAACTTGCAATGACTCTGTCACCTGCCTTTGCGTGTCCCCCCATCCTACCATGCCCATGCAGTCCACCTCCACCCCCGCCACCCAGCCCCAGGGCCGAACAGAGGCTGGTATTTGGTGCAGCTGAACCAAGACAGAAAACACCGACCTGCATGAGGCCAGAGACAACCAACTGGTAGAAAGCAATGCCAATGCAACCATGCAGTGAGGAAACAGAGGCATGGGTTCGAGTCCAGGCTCTGCCGCCTGCTACCTGGGCAAGTCACCTTCATTTTTCAATTGCTCATCTTTAAGACAAAGAAAGAAGCCAAAATGAAAGAAGGGGAATAAGGACGGTAAGGGGAAACAGGGGAGCCAGATGAGATCAATAATTTCCTAACTTTGTTCCAAGAACCCAAGGTTCCTTGAAGGTGAGAAGACCCCCAAGTGCCCCTGCCTTACCGTTTCGACAGAGCCACGCGCTCTCATCTGTTCGGGACATTCGGTTTCCACGCAGGTTTTGTCTGGAGATGAAGTGCCCCAGTGCTAACACAACCTTGGCAATAGCCCATCTGCTGCTCTGTGGCGTTCCTCGGGTCCAAGATGCACGGGTCGTGACCCTAGCAGTATCCCCTGCACCTCTGCTCTGGGCCACAGAGCAGCCCCACCCGCCACCATGGCCCACCTCATCGAAGACGATCCTGGACGGCTGCCTGGACAGCTGCTCCACCGGCCTCACCGCAGTCTTCCACGTCCTCCCGAAAAAGTGTCGGTAGGTGACATCAAAGAGAGACACACGCAGATGGCAGCCCACCTCCGAAAGCACCTCCAGCACTCCCTAGGAGACAGAAGGGTACCGGCCCTGAAGGCTTCTTGACATCATGAGCCATCCGCCCTGTGCTGAGCGACCAGCTGGGGAGAACTGGCCCACTTAGCATCCATCTTTTAGGTGTCACTATCCCTTGGGGGAACTGCCTCTCTCCCGTGGCCAGTGGTCTTGGTAGGGTTATGCATTAAAGTGCTTGGCCCTCCCCTGGCCAATCACAGCACTGAGGTCCCACGGCACAGACAGACGAAATGACTTGACTTACAGATCATCTATCATGTGCAAACCAACCAATCTAGAGTCTAGACTCCCACCTGCCCCTCTATCTGGTTCTTACAGTCCCAGAGGCCAGAGATCATTCACACAGGCTAACCCTAAGCCTGGTCACCTGCTCAGCCTGCCTTGCCTGTTCCTTCCCACGAAAACCACAATGACAGCTCTTGGCCATGGTCTCCCCAGCTGTTCCGCCTCCTAACTGACCCCGGTGCCACCCCACGTGGCCCTATGTGGCCTGGCATACCCCACCCCTCTTGGGGAATGGTAACAAACCGTCTTCTCCATGTTGCCCTCGCCGGCCCTGAATACAAACAAAATCCCACGCCCACCTGTGTAACTGCAGCAACTGTGAGGGGAAGAGGGAGGGGCCAGATGTGCCACCTAACTCAGCGGGGGGGCCTCTCACAAGTCCTTGGGCTGGGCACTTTACACAGCTCACAACTGTTCTGTCCGTTACACTCCCTCCAGCTAGCACATGGAGGTGACGGGGTGGTGCAGCTGATGGGCTGGATGTGGGAGGTGACAGACAGAAGCAGGAAGGATGGGGTGGTCAGCAGCTCTGGGGTGTCTAGGCCTTGCCCAGGTCTAGTGCTACAAGTCCCACATCCTTAGTGAAGGATGATGGCATGTTCTCTGTCCGGGGATGCTGGGAGCGAAGTGGTGTCAGGTATGGAGGTGGGGAAGACGGCCAACAGGTCTGCAGGAGGCATCTGAGCCCAGTTTCAATCACGGAGTTGTAGGGGCCTCCCCACCCACAGGGCTTCACAAACCTCTCACAGCACACGGGCTGCCTCTCTACCCACACCCTTTTAGTGTACCTCTCCTCAGGAACTTCTCCCACTTGTGACTAACTCCCCTGCCTTCCCTGACCATAGCCGTCCTGACCCAGCTTTCTATTTCCCCAGCATTCATCCAATTCTCTGCTGCCCCCAGCCGACTGTGAGCTCTGGGAGGACAAGAGCCCAGAATATTCCCTTCCCTGCTCCATCCTCAGGGCCTGGAACCAGACTTTGCCCATGTAAGTACTCGGTGCACTCATCCCCTGGGGGCCTGGTCCTAGGCCTCCCCTCACTGCTGGTCCTGCCCAAGGTGCTTCCATCAGCCTCTTTCTCCTCCTCATCCCCATTCCTCCCCCCTCCCCCTCCCTCCCTCTTTAACACAATGCTCTTCCCTCCTCACCCTCCCCCTCCTCCCTGCCTCCTCCTCCTTTCCTTCTCCTCCTCCTGTTCCTGCTTCTCACTATACTCTCCAAGACGTAAGCACCAGCCGGGACCTAAGTCCCAAACCCTTCTTACTGACCTAGACTTCTTCCCAGAACTCCAGACCTTAACCACCCCCCACCTTGATGCTACTTTGTACCCATTTCTATTCAGGTAAGTTTCTAGACAGTCTCTGCTACTGTGTGAAGACCGAATATGGGACAGTCATCCCTGTCCCCCACACAGCTCCAACCGACAATGGTGCTCAGGAAACAACAAACTGAACTGGAATAGCCATCCCAAAGCAAAGAAGTACAATCAACATTCATGGTAAAAATTAAACTCAATGAAAATGGGAAATGAGGAGCGCCTGGGTGGCACAGCGGTTAAGCGTCTGCCTTCGGCTCAGGGTGTGATCCGGCATTGTGGAATTGAGCCCCACATCAGGCTCCTCCGCTATGAGCCTGCTTCTTCCTCTCCCACTCCCCCTGATTGTGTTCCCTCTCTCGCTGGCTGTCTCTATCTCTGTCGAATAAATAAAAATAAAATCTTTTATAAAAGAAAGAAAAAGAAAATGGGAAATGGAACGGCCAAAAAGGCATATGAAAATTATTAAGAAAGTGTCCTGTGTTCAAAAGCATGTAATATTTTTAGCCAATTCCTGGGGCGCCGGGGTGGCACAGCGGTTAAGCGTCTGCCTTAGGCTCAGGGTGTGATCCTGGCGTTATGGGATCGAGCCCCACATCAGGCTCCTGTGCTATGAGCCTGCTTCTTCCTCTCCCACTCCCCCTGCTTGTGTCCCTCTCTCGCTGGCTGTCTCTATCTCTGTCAAATAAACAAATTTAAAAAAAAAATCTTTAAAAAAAAAAAATATATATATATATATTTAGCCAATTCCTTTCACAGGGATTTTTGCTATCATCTAAAGATGTCAATTCTCAAAATAACTACAATATAAACTTTATAAGACTACACTTTTGCACGTTTCCTACTTGGTCTTTTATTTTTTCCTACTTGGTCTTCTTTTAAATGCTGTCTTTTCACTGATTATTGTGTGTACAGCTGACCCTTGAATAACTGCAAAGGTCCACTTATATGTAGTTTGGTTTGGTTTTGATGAACACAGTACAGGACTGTAGATGTATTTACTCTTCCTTACGATTTCTTAATAGAATTTTCTTTCCTCTACCTGACTCTATTGTAAGCACACAGTACACTATACATAGCGTACAAAATACATGTTAATCAGCTGTTTACGTTCCTGGGAAGGCTTCTGGCCAACAGGAGGCTATTATTTGTTAAGTCTGGGGGGGTCAAAAGTTACATGCAGATTTTTGACTGTGTGGGAGTGAGTGCCCCTAACCTCTACATTGTTCAAGAGTCAGCTATAAATCTGTAAAACTTTGGGTTCCTGTGTTAAATCCCACCTGATCCTTTATGTCTATCAGTAGATCCAATGTCCTAATATTTTAAGGAGTTTTGTGCTAATATTCACGAGGGACGTCCGTATGTACTTTTCTTGTGATGTCCTTGCCTGATCTGGTTATCGGTGATGGCAGCCTCAAACAGCTGAGAAGCATTCTCTCCTCCTCTGTTTTCTGGAAGAGTTTACCTAAAATTCATACTATTTCTTCCTTTGATACTTTATAAAATTCAACAATGAAGTCATCTAAGTCTGGAATTTCTTGATAGGAAGCTGTTTAATTATGAATTCCATTTCTTTAATGAATACAGGACTTTTTATATTTTCCATTTCTTTTAGAGTTGCTTTTGGTAAGTCATACTTTTGAAGAAATTTGTCCATTTCAACAAAGTTATCAAATTTGTTGTCACACAAGTTATTCATAATATCCCTCAACTATCTTTTTAACATCTGATATATAGTAATGCTTCTTCTTTCCTTCCTAATAGTGGCAATTTGTGTTTTCTTGCTCTTTTCACATGATCGGTCTTGCAGTTTACCAATCTTATTAATCTTTTCAAAGAACCAACTTCTAGCTTTGCTGGTTTTATCTATTATTTGCCCTTTCTTTACTGATTTCTAAATCTACCATTTCCTTCTATTTTTTTGGGGTTTAACTGGTTCTTCTCATGTAGATTCTTAGGGAGGACACAGAGGTCATTGATTTTATACCTTTTTTCTCCTCTTACATAGTTATACAAAGCTGTAAGCTTCCCTCCAAGGACTAAATTACTTAAATCCCATATATTTTGGTATGTTCTTCCATTACTCAGTTCAAATTATTTTCTAATTTCCCTTTGAAGTCTTCTTTGGCCCATGGGTTAGTTGGTAGTGTGTTGTTTAATTTCCTGCTATTTGAGGATTTTCTAGGTATCTTCTTGTTGATTTCTAATTTAATACCATATGAGTCAGTGAACATATATATACTCTTTATAAATTTCAATCCTTTTAAATCCACTGAGACTTATTTTCATGGCCCAGCATACGGTCTGTCTTGGTGAATGTTCCATAGGCACTTGAAAAGAGTGTATATTCTATTTGTTGGTTATAGTGTTTTAGAGATGACAGGTCAAGTGGTGGATAGTGTTTAGATCTTCTAAATCCTTATGGGTTTTTTGGTCTATTTGTTCTATCAATCATTGAGAGAGGAGGGTTAAAAGTCCCCAACCGTGATGGTGAATTTGAATGGAGCTCCCTTTAGTTCTACACAATTTTGCCTCATGTGTTTGGAAGCTTTGTTACTGGGTGCTGTGCACGGATCACAGCTGGCCCAACAGTTATGCTTTGAAAGGCCAGTATACAAGGCTGGCCCTTGGCTAGAGGCTGAGCACTAGCTTTCAGGAGGGTTCCCATCACCCTACCAACAACAGTACCCTGTGTCTAAACTGTACAAAGTGGTTTATGCTGAACACCTGCTCTCTTGCTGGGAGTCTGGAATTTGGGAACATGCTAGGCAGAGGATAGCCACCTGAACAGTCCTCAAAACCCCATGGCCACTGAGTATCTAACAAGCTTCCTTGGCTGGGAACATCTCACACATGTTGTCACGACTCGTTGCTGGGGGAACTGAATATGTCCTGTGGGGCCCACTAGCAGAGGACCCCTGAAGCGTGTGCCTATTCCCCCACTCTTCCCCCCCATATGCCTTTCCCACAGCTGATCTCACTCTGTGTCCTTTCACTGTAGCAAATCTTTCCCGTGAGACTGATTATATGCTGAGTCATGTGAACCTTCCCAATGAATCACTGAACCTGGGGGTGGTCTTGCAGGCCACAACAAAGGTACCTGCACATTTAGGACTGTCCTATCTTCTTGACTGCCATCATCATTACAAAACACCCCTTTATCTCTGGTAATACTCCTCACTGTGAAACCAATATTGTCTGACATCAGCACAACACAGAGGTTTCTTACTGGGTTTACATGGCCTATCTTTTCTCCCTCCTCTTACTTTCATACGTACAGTTCATGTCTTTCTGTCTAAAGTGTGGTTTTTTATAAACAACCTCTAAGTGAGTCTTACACAATAACTTCTAACACATAACTCCAAGTCAGGAATTCCACTTGTAGGAATTATTCTACAGACATACGTGTACATATGTGTAAATGAAGTTAATCACTGTAGCTGTGTCTGTAATAGCAAATGACTGGGGAAAAAATCTGTGTTCATTAATAAGGGTCTGGATAAACAAATCAGGTTCATCCAAACAGAGAACTTCTATGTTGTGTTAAGAAAAAATAAAATTCTGGGGTGCCTGGGTGGCACAGCGGTTAAGCGTCTGCCTTCGGCTCAGGGCGTGATCCTGACGTTATGGGATCAAGCCCCATATCAGGCTCCTCCGCTATGAGCCTGCTTCTTCCTCTCCCACTCCCCCTGCTTGTGTTCCCTCTCTCGCTGTCTGTCTCTATCTCTTCAAATAAATTAAAAAAATAAAATCTTTAAAAAATAAAAATAAATAAATAAATAAAAATAAAATTCTTCATGTAATGACATGAACAATCTATAAGACATACTACTACAAATATTTTTTTAAGCAAAGTAATACAGGTATATTTATCTGTTATATTTGCTTAGGGTTTCTGGAAAGTCATACCAAAAAACAGGTCACATCGGCTGTGTCTAGTGTGGAACACTGGTGCCTTAGGGACCTCCTCATGTACCCTTGTGAATTTCAACAATAATTACCTTTTCAAAAAGAAATAAATACAAATAAACAAATGAAATAAAATGGGACAATAAATAAAATTTCCTTCCTAAATTTCCTAGGAGAGAGGATGGTGCTGTCTGCTAAGCTACGAGCTCCTATAAGGTGGAGGCCGCTGGCGCTTTCTGCCCAGGCTGGGGTCCAGCTGGCTGCCTAGAGCAGGGCACCCCGTGCCACCGGCTGCACTTCTCTCAGACTGTCTCCTCTTCCGGAAAATGCAGTTGTGATGCCCCCCGCTTCCAAGGGCTGCTGCAAGGAGGCAGCGGACTGAAAGGGAAAGTGTTGAGCAGTAAAGTTGGAAGAGCGGCAGCCGCCGCGGGCTAACACAACGCCAGCACACAGCAGGCGCTGGAGCAGAGGGCTTGGAAATGAACGCTGTGGGGCCTAAGTGGTTTCCTAGATCCAGCACCCCAACAACCGTGGACACATGGAGAACCGCGCTACCATCCACAGAGGACATAGCCTTGTCAGGCCAAACCCTACAAAAAGTCACCTGCCCACACTGGCAGGTCTGGATCCTTCTCATGCATCCCACTGGGTCTCACTAGAACCATCCGATTACATGGGTGCTCCGTGGGCAGCGCAGAGGCACCAACTTCTCCAGCAGCCCCACTGCCCCCAAAGGACACACACAGAGGCAGAGCCGCAGGGCAAGAGCGTGAGCGTGCAGAAGGCTGTGGTACGTCCAGGCACATGGCTTCTGCCAGGATACCCAGAGCTCTGCCCCTCAGTTCTAACCGCCAGGCTACAAGCAGGCTGTGCTGAGTCATGCACAAGCCCACCTCCTGCAAACAACCTTGCTCAGAAATAATGCAGGAAATCAGATTACCTGGGTATTTAAATGGCTCTACTGTGGGCAGAAAGAAACCTTTACTCAGTGTCAAAAGTGCTGACCAAGTCGCTGAATCACATATTCTCTTTGCTGATGAGCCACTTTGCCTCCAAATACTGCCAAGGCCCAAGGTAATGGGTACAGCGGTAAGATTCAAATAAATAAGTGAAAATCAATATCCCCTCAGCTGAGAGCAACAGCAGCATGCATAGGACAATAAATAGCACATTTCTTTACCTGCTTAATTAGTGGCCCATCAAGCCACTTCAGGACACACTGAAATGCCGTCGATTCCTTTAAAGGCTGGCGTGCTCTCTGTGGGTGGGGAGGGACCAGCACGTTTTGGTCAAAAATCTTGAGCCAGTCACTCATTCTGCCAGTCTGAGGGTCACCTGGGCCTCTAGGATTACCTGTACAATTTGTGTTCAAGTAAATAAAGGAGTTATAAGGGCCATAGTGCTCAGAGCAATTCTGAACGTCTCCTACCTCCCCTTGCGTCCCAGAGGAACCACCATCCCCAAAACCCACACTTTGCAATTCCTCCCTCCAAACCCCAGTGCAACAGACTGCTGCCTGTGCCACCTTCCCCTGCTAAACACGCCCCTCTTGCTCCAGATACCCTCTCTGTCCCTGGAGCCAACTACAGCACGACTATGCTGGCCTCAGTAACTGGCACAGAGATGGGCACATCCAAGCCTGTTGTGTACGGTTGTGGAGGTCAAGCACTACACAACAGTGCCAGGCCTTGGGGACTAGGGCTATCTTAGAAGGGACCAGGAAGCATGACCCAATCAGAGCCAAGGAAATGCATATCTCACAGCTTCTGCTGGCTCTGCTGAGAGAAGGAAATACTTGTTTCTGCAGCCCTCAGAGCAGAGAGGTCATCAGTATGAAGCAGTGAGGAGCCACCGTGGGAGCAGCTGCCTTGAGACACAGGAAAAAAAGCAAGCAGAGCAAGAGCAAAAGCAAGGGCCAATGGGTCTAAGTGTCACGGTTAGAGCCCTGGCTCAAGGAGACCCTAAAGCCATCCAGGACGTCTCAGCTACAAGAACAGTCTCTTGTTGCCAAAGCCAGTTTGGGACAGACTTTGAGTGTTACGGGCTCCTTGGTTACGGGCTCACTCAGGACTTTGAGTGTTACGGGCTCCTTGGTTACGGGCTCACTCAGGACGTTATCCGCCTTCCAGCCAGAGATCTGAACCTTCTCTATTTTCTAGCCTCTTTTCAGCTGACACTGAATCTTAAGCTCTCAGCTTTGATAAGAGGCTGAATTCTGTACACTAAAATGACACGCAAGATAGGGCAGTGGATTTTGTCTCCCAAGACAGCAGTTCTTTAAATGGGGTCCCCAGACCCTGTGGTTGCCTGGGGTTGTCAAGGGCTCCACAAGGTCAAAGCTATTTTCATAATATTCAGATGGACATTTGCACTGACGGAGCGAAGGCAAGCGTGGGTGTAGCGGCCGGGGCCTCCGTGAGCCCCAAGGAAACCACCCCAAGCCCTCGGGCCATGGGGCGTCCTTCACTCACAGCAAAAGGCACGGCAGTTTCACTTAGGAATATCCTCGGTGAAGCTGTGGAAACTAAGAATTTTATTACATCTGGACCCTTGAGTACAGGCATTTTTAACACTCTGTGATGAGAAGGGAAATACACAGCACGTACTGTGGCTGCAAAATGAAGGGTGCTGGCCACCTCAGGGTGAGCCTGGTGACAGCCTCCGCGGCACCCACAGGACCAGCTGCTCCTGTCATTCGCCAGACCGTCTTTACTAGAACTGCTGGGAGACAGACCATGCTTACTCAAACTCGGGCACTTTGCAGACAGTCTCTCAAATGTGAACTAAATGAGTCTGTCACTTCAAGGAAAACTGGGATTAATAATTGGGGTTTCAGGCAAAAATCAGAATTGGGAAAGTCTGTATCCTCTACCATGAACCTGACAGCTTCCTCCTCCTTAAAGACGTTCCTGATGAGATGGATGGTGACGGCGACGAAAGTCATCTTTAGAAACTGTAGGATTAAACATGCGCTATTTGGAAGATCAGCGAACTTAGGAGCAGTATTTTCCAGGTGAGCAATGCATCACGACATAAAGCCTGCATGAGTGAAAGATCCATCCAAAGTGCAG